>NC_056557.1:30887524-31008584 GCF_013358625.1 Macadamia integrifolia
AACCCACCTGAGAGGGCGAAAAAATGCCATTTTTCTTGAAACTTTCCCCAGCCTTTGGGGAATCAAATGGGGCTTTTTCAAACCCATTTTCAACACATTCAAGGTCTCATAAGATGATTCTAACCTAGATCTAAGTTAGATTTAAGGATTGGAAAGCCATCTTACCTTCTTTGCTCAAGAACTCTTTCAAAAACCCCAACTCACTTCTTAGCTCAAGAAATCACCAATGCTTCTCCAACCTTGTGAACACTTCTTCAAATCCTTCAAAATCAACACATAGACCATCTATCAAACCTTAGATTCATCACCTCAAGGGGTATTTACAAGATCTCAAGGAACTCTACCCAAATCAAGGGTTTTACTTGGGTTTGGTGAAAGTTTAAGAAACATAGCCTTTGCTCACCTCTAATCATAGATCTCGTGTTGGGGATCACTCTTCCGGCGTTGGAATGGGAAGATCGCAGCTTAAATCCATTTCTTCTTCCTCTTCCTTCCCTTTTCCTCTTCTCCATTTTGTTTTCTCCCTTCTTTTCTCTCTCCTCTTTAATCTTCTCACCAACTTCTAAATGTAATAAATGAGATATTGAAAAACACAAAATAATGCTATTTATACTTTCTTAAAACCACTAGTAACCACATGGGTGGGTCACTCAGGTGGGCGGAAGCGCCCACCTGTGACCGCCCACCTGAGGGCCGAAAATTGGCCAACAAGTGGGATTTTGATGGAATTTGACCCTCGGCACATGGTATATATATACGTATGTGCTTTTGGATACAACTACATACCAGCATTATCCGTACATGGCCTTATGATACGTGCATGTGCACGGCTTGGGTACACCCGTCTCCTCTGGCACGGACTCGAACTTGTCTGGCCAACCTGTGTTCAAAGTCACCCTTGCCATCATGGTTCATAAGGAACCCGCCTTAACCCTCTCTGGTTCGGGTCCTACATGGTTAAACCGGGTCAATCGTATAATTAGATCGGGTTTAAAAAGTAGGGTATCACAGAACTTCTGCTTGGGATAGGCTAGGGGAGGGCTACACTGAGGTGGCACTTCGACAGAGCTTCCACTGGGGATAGGCTAGGGGAGGCTAGGCTGAGGTGGAACTTTGGCAGAGCCTCCGTTGGGAATGGCTATTTCTAGAAAGATTCTAGGCGCACTTGGACAGGGCTTTCGCTAGGAACTGCTATTTTTGGAAAGAAACAAATTGACCTAAAAATGGATTGAAGATCCCCAAAGCCCCGAAGAACACTTTAAAGATCCGAATAGAGTTTCAAATCTTGACAAAGATCTCTCCGTAGACCTGAAGATCCTCAAAGGGGGGTTTCTACTTTTGGGTAAAACTCAAGAACACTCACAGGAGGGGGTTGAAGAACATACCACTTTTGGAAAAAAACTAGATCGGACTAAGAACTTGGATTGAAGATCTTCTATCACACCCCGCCTCCACTCACCTGAAGGCTGGCGACATGGACACGCACATGTGTCCACCATCCATCCAGGATCAACGATGCAGTACTTTAAGTTCATAAGATTATGAAATGAATTCTAAAATCACATACTTATAATATAAACAAAATATATATATCAACTGGTGATTTCTATTGATATTTATCATATTTACACAAAAGAATGTTTTCACATATTAATCATAATTACAGTTATGCCCCCATAGGGCTACATCTGTTAAGTACAAAAAGAATCAAAAATAGAAGATGATACTCCCATCCTCAGAGTGCTCCAAATGCACAATCATCGCACATGCATCCATCCTCGTGCGCAACCAGCTCCTCATCCCAGAGGTCACCTCCGTAGAGAGTTGGGATCTCGATTACAGTTTCCAAAGGATTTCTTGAATCAACATCTAAAAAGGGGCAATAATAGGGGGTGAGCTTCCACGAAGCCCAATGAGGGTAACACACACAAGCAATCATGACAATCCAAGAAAATGCAACAGTATGAATATTCATGCCCAACCACATCAATATGAATGCAATTATGTGAGTGCAATGACATGATCCATTTATTGTCAAGCAATTATAAGCAACAATTTCTAAGTCCAAAGGGGGTATAAGTGCTACTGCAACGTAGGTGTTACCCCCAGTCATGAATATACGTTATCAGTCCCCAGGGATACTAGCTAGCTACGAGTCAGGAGTGTGCCAGTTCCGAAACCACATCGTTACCCAGCAAACCCCTATTAATAACCCTCCCATGATACCACTACATCGAATCCAACATCGCATGTAGGGTATATCCATCACCGAATCAAACATCGCGTGAGAGTCTATCACGACGCTGACATCTTCGCACCTCAGTCACCAAAAATCATCCCCAACCACAGACCGTCGGATGAGAGGATTAGCCAATACGTAAACCCCTATTGGCAAGGATTGTAGCACTAGGGTGGTTATCCTAGCCCAATGCATTCTAATATGTCACAACACAATTCAATCACACTCACACACTCACACACACCTTGAGCATGCAGTGCCGCCGGCACCAACCATTGGCCACCCTGCACCCCAGTCACACACACACACTCACCCTGAGCATACAGTGCCGCCGGCACCAACTGTTGGCCACCTTGCATCCTAGTCACACACACCAACACACACACACACACACACACCCTGAGCATGCAGTGCCGTGGTCACCAACCGTTGGCCACCCTGCACCCCAGTCACACACCCACATGCACACATGCACCCTGAGCATGCAGTGCCACCGGCACCAACCATTGGCCACCCTGCACCCCAGTCACACACACACACGCACACATGCACAATCATAATCCATATTCTCATGCCACATCAACACTGTATATAAGGAATAATATAATAATATGTAAAATGATAAAATTCATTCACATATGCATTATGATGCAAGCATTCCATAAAAACCCACAAAATCCCCTCACTTCGTGTTCTAGATGGTGGTAGATAGTTGATGGTTTCGTGTTGCATGTCCCCGTCACTTCTCGGTTCCACTCCTAGGATACATAGTGTTTTTAGGTTATTCGGTTATTCATAGAGGAGTGGGACACTAAGACTCGTGCCCCAATTAAAAGGATTAAAAATTAACTTTAAAATGGTTCACCGGTGGATGCTCACCAGTGGATGGTCATCCGTTGGTGAGTTCACCGGTGGATGAATCCGAACAGAATGCACATCCTGTAATATTTTCACCAATGGATGGTTCCTACCTTCACCGGCTGGCCGGTGACCATCCGTCGGTGAAGGTAAAATTGGGGTTTTCTTGCCCAGATCAGCCCTATTGGCCCTGTGGCCCCTGTGTATGGTGGTGAAAATACGTATTTTTCAGTGGGGTGTCATTTCCCAACTCCATTCCCTTTTCTCCTTCTTTTGTATAGTTTACAAATTGGGTTTTGTGATTTTAGGGTTGGTTTTTCATGTAGGATATCCTCACACACTTCACTTAGCTTAGGTTTAGTGAAATTAGTGAGTGGATCAATATAGGGTTTCAAGGTACACCCAATTTCCTCAATACACAAGTCTAGGTTAGGATACATTGGGGAAGAGTTAGGTTGATCCCATGAAATGGTCATTAATGGCTCATGAGATCACTCACACACCATACCTAGGTTTAATTTCATTTTCCCCAACTTAGGATTAGGTTAGGGTGTTAGGTCATAGAGGATTTGTTGAAATTCCCAAATCCTAAGGTTTTGGGTAGGGATTTCATAGGGATTTGTCCTTAGACCCAAGGTTGAGTGATAACCTTGCCAATGTAGGTCTCTTACTCTAATTTCCCTCTCCCATTATATAGTATTTATGGTTGGGTAGGTGGAATTTAGTTGGGTCTCCATTACTCCCAATAAAGAGTGAAATGGGAAGGAGAGAGAGAGAGATAGATAGAGATTTATGTGTGTGTGTGGAGAGATGATCATATGGGCTTACCTCAAGAATGGAGCCCTAGCCTTCCTCCTTCCTTCCTCTCGTTCCCCTTCTTCTTCTTCTTCTTCTTCTTCTTCTTCTTCTTCTTCTTCTTCTTTCTCCCTTTCCTTCTTTCTATTTTGGTAGGAGAAGAAATGTATGGTAAGAGCCCTATTTATAGCCACTTAAGTCCCACTAAGGGATGTTTGGAGAATTAATGGGTTTTTAACCAATATCGGGTTATTCTGTTATTCCGCACTAACGGGCCCACTTAGGGTGTCCGGATACGTTAATCTACTCCCCAATAGGTTGTACCAACTATTGGGGGTGTTTTGATGTGCACGGGTGTGAAGATCCGGGTCCCACGGCAAATTAACCCATTTTTGACCAGTATTCTCACCGGAGGGTGTTCACCGGTGGATGCTCCATCCACCGGTGACCATAAGCCGGTGAAGGCTGAACTGGTCACTTTGTATGGCGGTTTTCCTCTGTTTGAGTGGGGCCTTCTCCGGGGTTTCTAGTGTGTGTGAGGTTCAACTGACCTTTCCCTTCGGGTCCGGAATCCCTTCCAATTACTTAAGCATGGGTAGCAGGTGCAAGTGGGGTCGCCCTTCCTTCCTCGGCAAAAGACAGATGCAACCCAGTGCTCATTGGTACTGGTGTCCTCCGGCGTCGCACCTGAACATTAAATAGGAAGTTTTAGGGTTCGGGTATAACATTCCCCCCTCCTTACAAGAAATTTCGTCCCCGAAATTTGACGTACCTGGTGATCCAAACAATTGAGGATATTTCTTCTTCATTTCCTCCTCACGTTCCCAAGACGCTTCTTGTCTAGAGTGATTCCTCCACTTGACTAGTACATAAGAAATAGTCCGATTGCAGAGAATGTGGTCTCTCCGGTCAATGATTTCTTCTGGCTGTTCTACATACTTCCAATCAGCGTCAAGTTCCAAGGGTACATGTGTCAAAATATGAGCTGGATCGGAAACGTACTTCTTGAGCATGGAAACATGAAACACATTATGAGCTCCTTTTAATTTGGGTGGCATAGCGACCCGGTAAGCTACTGTTCTGACTCGACCCAATATTTCATAAGGTCCCATGTATCGAGGACTTAGCTTTCCCTTCTTGCCAAACCTCTTCACTCCTCTCATTGGGGATACTTTTAGAAAAATGTTATCGCCCACCTCAAACTCTAGGTGCTTCCGTCTGACATCCACATAGTTTTTCTGCCTTGATTGAGCCGCCTTAATTCTCTCCATGATTACATCCACTTTCTCACAAGTGGCTTGGATCAGTTTCGGGCCTAAGATCCTCCTTTCTCTAACTTCATCCCAATACAAAGGTGTTCTGCATTTCTTACCATACTGGGCTTCATAAGGTACCATGCCTATAGTAGCTTGGTAGCTATTGTTGTAGGAGAACTCTATGAGTGACAAGTGCTCATCCCAGCTATAGCTCATATCCAATACACAAGCCTGCAACATATCCTTTAGGTCTATATAATCCTTTCTGATTACCCATCTGTCTATGGATGGAATGCCATGCTAAAATTCAGTTGTGTCCCCATTGCTGTCTATAGACATTTTCAGAAGTTGGAGGTGAATCTGGCATCGCGGTCAGAGACAATGCTTGCTGGTACCCCGTGTAATTGGACAATATTGTCAACATACAGTTAAGCCAACTTTTCTATGGAGTAAGTAATCTTCATAGGGATAAAGTGGGCCACCTTGGTCAGTCGGTCTACAATTACCCAGATGGTGTCATTCCCTTTCTGAGTATGTGGCAGTCCTGTGACAAAATCCATGGTAATGTTTTCCCATTTCCATTTTGGTATGGGTAGGGGTTGTAATATGCCATGTGGCCTTTGCCTTTCTGCTTTGATCTGTTGACAATTCAAGCATCTGGCTACATGGGTGGCTACATCAGTTTTCATGCCACACCACCAATAGGACTTCTTCAAATCCTTGTACATTTTTGTACTACCTGGATGGATGGAGTAGGGTGAACTATGAGCTTCTTTCAATATTAATTCCCTCATCTCTTCATCCTTTGGTACGCAATCTCTATCTTTGAACTTGAGGACCCCATCTTCAGTCAACTTGAAATTTAAATCTTTTTGTCTTCCTTCTTTGATATCTCTTACTATTTTCTGAAGATCCTCATCTAGTACTTGGGAGACTTGGATTTTCTCCACTAACGATGGTTGTATCATAAGTGTGGCCAAGGTCACTGTCGCCTCATTCGTTAGTAGTTCCAAATCCATTCTTCTAGCTTCCTCAATCAACTGTTCATTCATAGTCAAGGCTACTAGGGATAGAGTCTGAGACTTCCTGCTCAATGCATCAGCCACTACGTTGGCCTTCCCCGGATGGTAATGGATGGTGCAGTCATAATCCTTCATCAGTTCCAACCATCTTCTTTGTCTCATATTCAGCTCCTTTTGGGTGAAAAAGTATTTCAAACTCTTATGATCGCTGTAGATCTCACTCTTTTCCCCATATAAATAATGCTGCCAAATCTTTAAAGCAGAAATGACCGCTGCTAACTCTAAGTCATGAGTGGGGTAATTCTTTTCATAGTCCTTCAGCTGTCGAGATGCATATGCTACAACCTTGCCATTTTGAATCAACACACAGCCTAAGCCCAACTTGGATGCATCACTATATACTACCATTCCAGCGTTGCCTTCTGGAATAGTGAGTATTGGAGCTATTATTAATTTTCGCTTCAATTCCTGGAAACTTTCTTCACATTCCTTAGACCATTCAAATTTCACTCCCTTCCGTGTTAGTCGAGTCATAGGTCCAGAAATGCGTGAGAAATTTTCAATGAACCTTCTGTAGTACCCTGCTAACCCCAGGAAACTACAAATTTCACCTACATTCTTAGGTGCCTCCCATTCTACCACAACCTTTACCTTTCCAGGATCAACTTCAATGCCCTTCTCTGAGACAACATGCCCTAAGAAATGCACTTGTGTAATCCAAAACTCACATTTACTGAATTTTGCATACAACTGCTTCTCTCTCAATCTCTGAAGGGAAAATCTCAAATGGGTAGCATGTTCCTCCCGGCTCTTCGAATAGATCAAAATGTCGTCAATGAACACGATGACAAAGTTGTCTAACATATCGTGGAATACTCTATTCATCAACTCCATGAACATTGCAGGGGCATTGGTTAGTCCAAATGGCATAACTAGGAACTCATAGTGTCCATAACAGGTCCTGAAAGTTGTCTTCCTGATGTCACCCTCTCTGATCTTGAGTTGATGATAACCAGATCTAAGGTCAATTTTGGAGAACGTGGTTGCACCTTGCAATTGATCAAAGAGATCATCGATTCTAGGCAACGGATACCTATTCTTGATAGTTAGCTTATTGAGTTCCCTGTAGTCTATGCACATTCTCATACTCCCATCCTTCTTCCTAACAAAGAGTATCGGTGCTCCCCATGGGGACACACTAGGTCGGATGAACCCTTTCTCCAATAAATCTTGTAATTGTTCCTTCAACTTCTTCAGTTCTGAAAGTGCCATCCCATATAGAGCTTTTGATATAGGTGTTGCCTCAGGGATCAGATCAATAGTGAATTCAGTCTCTCGGTCCGGGGGTAGTCCAGGTAAGTCGTCAGGAAAGATGTCTGAGAATTCTCCCACTACTTCTATTTCCTCTACCGACTTGCTTTCCTTAGCTGTGTCAATCACAGATGCCAAATAAGCCTCACATCCTTGCTCTAGTAGTCTTCTCACTTCAAGTGCAGATATCACTAGTCTCTTGGACTTTTTGACTTTTCTCCCTTTGTAAACAAACTCACCTCCTTCTCGAAGTTTGAATACAATTTTCTTCTCAGCACATAAAACACATGCCCTATAGGCGGATAACCAATCCATACCTAAGATAACATCGAAGTCACGCAGCTCTAATTTAATCAAATGGGCAATCATGTCCCATCCACAGACTTGAAAATGACACGGCTCATAAATCTCCTCTAATCCTACCTCACTCCCAGTTGGTGTGCTAACTACTAACTTGTGTGTTAACATTTTTGGCTTGATATTCATCTTAGCGGCAAAAGTGGTTGATACAAATGAATGTGATGCACCAATATCAAACAAAACATATGCAGGGGTCGTCGATATCAACAAGGTACCTATGACCACTCCAGGCGATGCCTTCGCTTCCTCAGTAGTCAGTGCAAACACTTTCCCTTGCAATCTAGCTCCCTGTGGTGCCTGAGCTGGACGGGTGGCAGATAATGGCTGCACTGATCTGGTTGGTCCTACATAGGGGTCACCCGGTCTCTATGAGCAATTCTTTGTAAAGTGACCTGTTTGCTGACAGATAAAACACCTTAAGGGGACCGTCTGAGACTATGCTACCATGGGTCTAGGTGGTAGTGGTGCTTGTCCTGTTTCTGGTCTTCTATACTGACCTAAGGCTGCACTAGAATATGTCCCCTTACCAAACCTGCTAGGTGCCACTGTCCTCTTCCCTTGGATGGCATGATAGTTCTCTCTTTGTTTATCCTCAATGGATCTAGCAGCCTGAACCACCTGGGCATAACTGTGGAGGTACTAAGCCTAACACAGCCCCTATAGTGGGTCTTAACCCTTTCTCAAATCTCTTTGCCTTTGCCTGATCCCCCTTCAAATGCTCAGATGCGAAGAAGAACAACTTCTCAAAATCTTGTTGATATTCCAATACAGAGTTGGACCCTTGTTTCAACTCCATGAACTCTGTTTCCTTCCTCTCCCTCACACTATCTGGGAAGTAGTTGTTGTAGAACGCCACTTTAAAGTGTTCCCATGTGAGGTTAGGCTGTAGGGCCACTAGGATGGGTTCAGTGGACTTCCACCATGCATTTGCCTCATTTTTTAGTTGGTAGTCGGCACACATCAGTTTCTATTCTTCAGTGAAGGTCATTACCTTAAATGCCTTTTCCATTCCCTCTACCCATTTGGTGGGTGCCAAAGGATCTTGCGCAATCCCACCAAAGTAGGGAGGCCTAAACTTCTGGAACGTTTCCATCACTTTCACGTTGTCCATAGGTATAGGCAGTATGACTTGGCTCTGTGGCATCATTTGCCCCTGTGTTAGTGGTACATTAGGTCGTGGGGCATATTGTACATTGGAGCCCTCTGGGTGGGTTGTGTGGTGAGCCATTGGTGCTGGGACTTGCTGTGCCTGGGGAATAGTGGTAGGAGCAATGTTAGGTACTGGCTGTGTCTGTGGTGGAACAGCCTGTGCCTCTCGAGTCTAAAACATAGCATTGATCTGTGCATTTAGACCCGTCATAAACTCCAGTTGCTGCTGTTGCAACCCTTGCATCATCACATTTTGTTGCTGTTGTAGTTCTTGCAACATGTTGCCCATAATAGACACTACATCCTGGGCAGAAAGTATAGGTGGAGCACGAGGGGCTGCCTATGCTGTGGTATCGGGCACCTCTTCTCTACTTGGTTCTGAAGTCGGTGGCCGACCCATAGCAGATGTAGTAGTACGGTGTGGCCGTTTAGGCAGCCGTCCCACTTGTGTTCGTGATTTTCTAGGAGCCATATGAACCTACCTGTATAAGAGGTAACATAGGCAACTTAGTACAACTGAGCATGCATATTCAAGTCTTTATATGTACTAGGTTTAGACACCCACATCCTCCATATCCACCCATTGAGGGAAGGAAAAAATGTAAAATGGACCCACACATATAAAGAAAAGAAAATAATTTCTCACCATTTTACCTTCACCGGTGGATTCTTACCGGTGGATGATCATCCGCCGGTGAGTTCACCGGTCGATGGATCCGCAAGGTCTGAAAATCACTTAAAGTGTTCACCGGTGGATGGTAATTGTTTCACTGGCTAGCCGGTGAACACTTTAACTATCTTTTAAAAGGGTTGGCCGGGAACTCCCATTTTCACCATAACCTCTTCCTTTTCTTGCCAAGAACGACCGAAGAGCTCTCCCAAGGTTGGAAGAACATCATCCGGTGATTTTTTCCGCCAATCCACACCACATTTCGCGCAAGAGGCAAGGTTTTCTTCCCATTTTTGCTAAATTTTCCATTTTCCCCAAATTTTCTTCTCTGTGAAACCCTAACTAGTGATTTATGTAAAATTTCTTGCATTCTTTCCAAATGTGCCTTTACCTTTGTATACACTTAGTTGGATATGTATATTTGTTATGTTTGTATGCAGGTCATGAGTTCTAGAAGAGACACACGTAGTTGAAATGCTGCGAGGCAGATTCCAGCTCCTCCAAAACCTAACTTTGACAGATTTTAGTTTAGCTCTGTGGAGAGTGCGTAGAAATGGGGGGTGTTTTGAAGTAAACTTGTGGATTTCGGGAAGGCAATATTGCATGGTCAGATGCCTTCCTTTGGTATAGCGAGGCGGTTCCAGGCACTGGGTTGGTCACCTCTATTAGACCCAGGGGACAGATGTTATCCTTGCTTAGTCCAAATGTTCTTTTGCAATCTGAGGGGCGAGGAAGTAGGGGAGAATGATTATCGTCTCATGAGCCGAGTTATGGGAGTAGACCTCTCCTTCACCACAGTCGAGTTTGGTGCTATTACTGGGATTTCAAGCGTCGGGGAGAGTGTATATTGTGCTCCCAATACTAGAAGGGGAGCCTTCCTGCCCCAAGATAGTTTAGATGAGATGTGTCGGCAGTTGACTGGAACCACTAGTGGATGGGCTAGGTTCAGTCACTTCAGGACCATGCCCAAGGTGCTTTGTAGGGTAGTTCAGTTAAACATATTACCAGCTGGAGGTCATTTCAATGAAGTTTCTCTTCTCCAGGCCTATGTTACCCTGTTCTTGTATGTGGGTCTCTAGATCAACCTCCCATACCTATTGATGCGGCATATGGCATACCAGGCCAAGTACCCAAAGGATGGAAATTTACTTTACGGAAATCTCCTTACTAGTATTTTTGTACACTTTGGGGTCCCCTATGCTGACAAGCCTATAGATGGAGCCAAGAGGTATCCTTTCGATTTACACTCCTTAGTGAAGATGAAGGTTGACCCTAATGATGGTAGTGATGCTGAGGGGGTGCCGATAATGGTCCCTATAGGAGGTGACCAGGATATGGATATGGAAAACGATGAGGAGGCCGAGGAGAGCGAGGAAGATGGGGAGGATAGTGAAGATGATGGACCTCCATTGCATAAAGGCCGTAGGGTAACTACCCCACCTCCTCCTTACACTTCATCTTAATATGCCGGTGGCACTTCTTCTCCGACCTCACCAAGTGATGCAGTAGGTTGGGATCGGGTGATGTAGGCTATAGAAACAGGTTTTTGTGGTCTGAATACCCGTCTAAATAGCATTGATGATAGGGTCAGTCATCTGGAGCTATGGACCCGTAGGTGGGACACTTACTTTGGGCTAACAGATACTACTCCTATTTCTTCAGTACCACCCAGTGATCCACACCAGCAGTAGTTTTTCCTAGGTCCTCCTATCTTTCAATCTTGTTCTTAGGATTGTGATCCTATTATGTTTTATTTGTGCCATTAGTGTTATTAACTTGAGAGTTATTCATCAGGTAGTTATCGTCTATATAATTTGCTCCTAGTTAAGTCTTGTATTCTCCTCTCTCAAAGTTGTAAGCTGAATTTGTTATTAATGAAATTATCAGTGTTATCGGCTTCTATCTTCAACTTGTCTCCTATGTGTGAACTATGATTTATGTACTTATCTTTAAGCATTTATTTATAACCTAATCACCAGTAGTCCTAAAATTTCATAAGTTTATGACTTAAAGCAGAGTATCGTGCTCTGATACCACTCGTTGTCACACCCCGCCTCCACTCACCTGAAAGCTGGGGACATGGACACGCATATGTATCCACCATCCATCTAGGATCCACGATGCAATACTTTAAGTTCATAAGATTATGAAATGAATTCTAAAATCGCATACATATAATATAAACAAAATATATATCAACTGGTGATTTCTATTGATATTTACCATATTTACACAAAAGAATGTTTTTACATCTTAATCATAATTATAGTTATGCCCCCATAGGGCTACATCTGTTAAGTATAAAAAGAATAAAAAAAAGAAGATGATACTCCCATCCTCAGAGTGCTCCAAATACACAATCATCGCACAAACATCCATCCTCGTGCGCAACCAGCTCCTCATCCTAGAGGTCACCTCCGTAGAGAGCCGGGACCTCGATTACAGTTTCCAAAGAATTTCCTAAATCAACATCTAAAAAGGGGAAACAACAAAATGTGAGCTTCCACGAAGCCCAGTGAGGGTAACACACACAAGCAATCATGACAATCTAAGAAAATGCAACTGTATGAATATTCATGACCGACCACATCAATATGAATGCAATTATGTGAGTGCAATGACATGATCCATTTATTATCAAGCAATTCTAAGCAAAAATTTCTAAGTCCAAAGGGGGTATAAGTGCTACTGCAACGTAGGTGTTATCCCCAGTCATGAATGTACGTTATCAGTCCCCAGGGATAATAGCTAGTTCTGAGTAAGGAGCGTGTCGATTTCGGAACCACATCGTTTCCCCGCAAACCCCTATTAATAACCCTCCCATGATACCACTACATCGAATCCAACATCGTATGTAGGGTATACCCATCACCGAATCAAACATCGTGTGGGGGTCTATCACAACGCTAGCATCTTCGCACCTCAGTCACCAAAAATCGTCCCCAACCACGGACCGTCAGACGAGAGGATTAGCCAATATGTACACCCCTATTGGCCAAGGTTGTAGCACCAGGGTGGTTATCCTATCCCAATGCATTCTAATATGCCACAACATAATTCAATCACACTCACACACACCTTGAGCATACAGTGCCGCCGGCACCAACCATTGGCCACCCTGCACCCCAGTCACACACACACACTCACCCTGAGCATGCAGTGCCTCCGGCACTAACCATTGGCCACACACACACACACACACACACACACACACCCTGAGCATGCAGTGCCGCCGACACCAACCGTTGGCCACCCTGCACCCCAGTCACACACCCACTCGCACACATGCACCCTAAGCATGCAGTGCCACCGGCACCAACCGTTGGCCACCCTGCAACCCAGTCTCATACACACACACGCACACATGCACAATCATAATCCACATTCTCATGTCACATCAACACCATATATAAGGTATAATATAATAATATGTAAAATGATAAAATTCATTCAAATATGCATTTTGATGCAAGCATTCCATAAAAACCCACAAAATCCCCTCACCTCGTGTTCTAGATGGCAGTAGATAGTTGATGGTTTCGTGTTTCGTGTTGCGTGTCCCCGTCACTTCTCGGTTCCACTTCTAGGATATATAGTGTTTTTAGGTTATTAGGTTATTCATAGAGGAGTGGGACACTAAGACTCGTACCCCAATTAAAAGGATTAAAAATTAACTTTAAAATGGTTCACCGGTGGATGCTCACTGGTGGATGGTCATCCACCAGTGAGTTCACCGGTGGATGAATCTGAATAGAATACACATCCTGTAATATTTTCACTGATGGATGGTTCCTACCTTCACCGGCTGGCCGGTGACCATCTGCCGGTGAAGGTAAAATTGGGGTTTTCTTACCCAGATCAGCCCTATTGGCCCTGTGGCCCCGGTGTATGGTGGTGAAAATACGTATTTTTTAGTGGGGTGTCATTTCCCAACTCCATTCCCCTTTCTCCTTCTTTTGTATAGTTTACAAATTGGGTTTTATGATTTTAGGGTTGGTTTTTCATGTAGGGTATCCTCACACACTTCACTTAGCTTAGGTTTAGTGAAATTAGTGAGTGGATCAACATAGGATTTCAAGATGCACCCAATTTCCTCAATATACAAGTCTAGGTTAGGATACATTGGGGAAGACTTAGGCTGATCTCATGGAATGGTCATTAATGGCTCATGAGATCACTCTCACACACCATACCTAGGTTTAATTTCATTTTCCCCAACTTAGGATTAGGTTAGGGTGTTAGGTCATAGAGGATTTGTTCAAATTCCCAAATCCTAGGATTTTAGGTAGTGATTTCATAGGGATTTGTCCTTAGACCCAAGTTTAAGTGAATAACCTTGCCAATATAGGTCTCTTACTATAATTTCCCTCTCCCATTATGTAGTATTTATGGTTGGGTAGGTGGAATTTGGTTGGGTCTCCATTACTCCCAATAAAGAGTGAAATGGGAAGGAGAGAGAGAGAGATAAATAGAGAATTATGTGTGTGTGTGGAGAGATGAGCATATGGGCTTACCTCAAGAATGCAGCCCTAGCCTTCCTCCTTCCTTCTTCTTCTTCTTCTTCTTCTTCTTCTTTCTCCCTTTCCTTCTTTCTATTTTGGTAGGAGAAGAAATGTATGGTAAGAGCCCTATTTATAGCCACTTAAGTCCCACTAAGGGCTGTTTGGGGAATTAATGGGTTTTTACCCAATACCGGGTTATTCCGTTATTCGGCACTAATAGGCCCACCTTAGGTTGTCCGGATACGTTAATCTATTCCCCAATAGGTTATACCAACTATTGGGGGTGGTTTGATGTGCACAGGTGCGAAGATCTGGGTCCCATAGCAAATTAACCCGTTTTCGACCAGTATTCTCACCGGAGGGTGTTCACTGGTGATGCTCCATCCACCGGTGACCATCAGCTGGTGATGGCTGAACTGGTCACTTTGTATGGCGATTTCTCCTCTGTTTGAGTGGGGCATTCTCCAGGGTTTCTAGTGTGTGTGAGGTTCAACTGACCTTTCCCTTTGGGTCCGGAACCCCTTCCAATTACTTAAGCATGGGCAGTAGGTGCAAGTGGGGTCGCCCTTCCTTCCCCGGCAAAAGATGGATGCAACCCAGTGCTCACTGGTGCTGGTGTCCTTCGGCGTCGCACTTGAACATTAAATAGGAAGTTTTAGGGTTCGGGTATAACAAAAAGTGCTGAAATAAAATAAATAAAATAAAAATAAGGACTAAGGCTAGAGAGAGGCACACAAGTAGGTTTCTCTACTTAGCCCGAGGGATGCAGCACGAATAATGCAAGCTTCCTTACTTAACTAGAGAGTAACTCTTACAAGGGCTTCACTACTTAGCTTTAGGGAAAGGGAGGCAAAGTAAATAACTAAAATAAACGTAATAAAAGTATGATCCATAGCTAGAGAGGGGCAAAGCCAACACATACATCTAGCCAAGGACCTTAGGTTAAAGGGAAAATAATAAAGTTAAGACTAAAATTAAAAAACTAAGTTAAGAAGGAATGGGTAGTCAGGAGAGGGAATGAAAGGGGGAGAGAAGATTTATGAGAGGCCTACCTACCTGAACTTCAATACTTGAACTTGAAAACTTGATTGAGATTTGAAATACTACCAGTACTAAAAACCAGATCTGGAATAAACCAAATCTGAAATTGCTAGTACTAGAGAAAACAAATGTGAAAGAGAAAATTGAACTTGAAAGGAGATGCTTCAAAGCTTGGATCTTGTCACCTAGATCTAAACTTTGAACTAGAGAATTAAAATTATAATACCATAAACCGTAACCATGAAAGAAAACTTGCATATTCATTAATTAAAACTCCATTACAAAATTTTTTAACCAAAAAGTAAGAAGAACTAAAAGAGACTAAACCTAGAAAACTTTCTCTAGAGAAAGAGATAAAACCCTAAAACTAAATTATGCCTAAGAAGAGAGAAAAAGAGAGCTCAAAAAATAATCACTAGCCGTCCTCTCCCCTTGAACTTTTTTTATTTATAGAGAAATAGGGAGAGAGACCAACGGTTTGGGGGGCCCACAATTGTGAGGTGGAGGAGAGAGAAGAGAGAGAATCCTAGGAGGGGAGATCTCCCATGATTTTGGTTTCCTTTTTTTTCTCTCTCTCTTAAACTTGCACACAACCTCCTTTCTTGGAAGATTTGGACAAGATTTATTTCTATTTTCTTTTGTCTTTCCTTTTTCTCTCTCTTCTTGTGCAAAAGACCCCTTTGGCCGACCTCTATTCCTTGCTTGAATTGATTGTGATGAGTAGAAGAGAGAAAATCTTCCAAAAAATACCAACCAAGAGGTTCGAGCTTGAGACCTCCTAATAAGCAAGAGATTTTGCACACCACAACTCACCAACTACGCTAAGTAGTTGTTGTTACTAAAAATGAATCTTCAATCACTTAAGGGTGTGGCCCATCGATCCTTGTTGGCATTTAGAATATTTCTTGTACACCTGGGACAACTGTAAATGGGCTGGTTCTGCATCTCAATTCAGTTATGATCCATTATTCTTTTTCTGCCCCAAAAAAAATAATCACTTGTACGGTTGACCAAACGAATGTGTGCTTCTAATGCAACACATTTATCTTGCTCAGAATTTTGTTCTCTTCGCAATCATGAAAAGAAACAGGACCTCTTTATATGTAAACTTGGATATATGACACTCGATAATCCTTAAGGCCTTTAAAATTCAAAATCTGCAAAAAGAGAGTAAAACCCAAGGTAGTTCCATTCTAAATATATAAAATGCATGCTTTACAACCTAAGATTTCACATAGAAATGTGCTCATCAGAATTCCTCCATACATAGACTTTGCTAGTCATCGAGCAAAACAAAATGAAAAAGAATAAAAACAAAAAAACCTAACTCACTTTCGTAGGAATCACTGTTGCACTTAGCATCTACAACAAGCCTTTAAACCCCTAGGTCACCCCTAGTGGACGAGTTGTTTCATGGGTGTTGGCAATGAATATACACCCAAAATTTAGAACAAAAAAAAAATGAAATCCCAACCTTGTCTAAAGGTAAGGGCCATACCGATCTGAAGCAAAGATAATTCCTTACACTTGATCTAGGGACCCCCACACTTGAATTTTTATTACTCCATATCAATTCTAGGCACAACCATATTTCTTAATTCGGAACTCATCTTGTCTCTTCCAAAACATCCTTATCTTAAGGCAAGACCACTTGTGAAGTAATAGGGAACCAAGGACTAAGGCATTGGAGTATTTTTTACCAAACATGTTACCAAGGCATTGATGATATTTACACATACTTTCCTGTTGTGTGGTTTTTATTCTCATTTTTTATAATAAACTCTATCTTTCTCCACTATTGTTGGCCTGAATGACATGGTGGAGCAAACACCAGGCACCCAAGTTACTATGTAGCTTCACTTTTTGTATATGCCCACATAAGACAGTGATGCTAGAGTTCTTTCAGAAGTTTCCTCCCTAGGAATTTTGATCAAGACACCATGCTTCCTAGGGCACAATGCCCTATCTAGTTCTAAGGAAATCAACTCTTACTTTTCATTTATACCACTTTCCACACTTTATTTAAAATTATGTATTTTTCGACATATGCCAAATTAAAAAGAAGGTCTCAACTCTAAATCAAGATTACAAGGATCCCACAGACTTACATATGGTCCAACACCATAAAACAAGGGTTTCTTATTTTTCAAAAGAGAGTCCCATCTCAAGACATATGCTTATTTCTTTTTTATCAACAGAATTTTTATATGTTCAAGATGGGTACCTTAATAAAGAATTCTTACATCCATATATCAAGCAACCAAATAATATGATCATTAACCAAAAGCTAAAGTAGGATTTCATCCTTAGCTAGCTCAAAAAAAAAAAAAAAAAAAAAATAAAAGAAAAGCAAACACAAAAAAAAAAAAAAAGTAAGAACAAAAAGAAACATTGGTTTCCTTCCCCCACACTTAAGTCATGCAATGTCCTCAATGCATGAAAAAAGTTAAAAGGAAAGACAATACAGGGGGGTCATACCTGGGTAAAAGTTAGTTATTTATGTAAAGAAGTTTAATGGAGATCCATGACCTCTTCTAGAGCAGAAGGTGACAACTTAATGAAGGCTTCAACTTGTGGGTGATCCCAAATTTCTTCATGAGGGCTTCAAATGATCAATTGCAAAAATACTTGCCCCTATCAAAAATATAATAAATGATCCCATTATCCATCCACTTTAGAATTTCTTTTTGAATAGCTTCCTTCACCACTGGGTTAGCTCTCCTATGGAGTTCCGTTGAAGGTTTGGACCCCTCAGTGAGGTGAATATGATGTTAAATAATAGAAGGGCTAATTCCTTTGATGTCAGCCATGGTCCAACCTAGGGCTTCCTTATTGTATTTTAAAACTTCAAGTAATTCTTTTTCTTAGCTAGAAGTCAAATCTGAAGAAATTATTATTAGAAGAGTCTGGTCAAGCCCTAGGAAAATATACCTCAAATCAGATGGCAACTCCTTAAGATCTAGCTTAGGGGGCTCCACTATAGAAGGTTTTGGAATGGAATTGGAAAGGGGGTCCTAAGGGCTCTATAGGTGGTTGGAGACTCCAAACCTCAGACATAATTCTGTCATCAAAACCACCCAATTGTTCCATACACTCTTGAAATTCATAATCAAAATCAATATCAAAATATGTCTCATTGGAATCTGGAATTTCTTGGAGCATATGAACTTCCTTCTCATGGGGATTTGTTTGCTTACCCAACCTAATGAAATTAAAATCCACAAAAGTGTTTCCAAAAGAAAGCTTCATGGTACCGTTCCTACAATTAATTATGGTATTGCCGGTTTCAATGAACGGTCTACCAAGAATAATTGGGATCTAGTCCCGAATGTTGGCAATTGGTTGGGTGTCAAAAATAATGAAATCAACAGGGAATAAAAATTCCCCAAATTTAAGTAATACATCCTCAACCATCCTTTTGGGAATCTTAACAGATCTATCTGCCAACTGAAAAATAGTTCTAGTGGCTTTCAATTCTCCCAATCCTAGTTGCTTATAAACATGGTAAGGCAAAAGATTCACACTTACACCAAGGTCAAGTAAGGCATGCTCAATGTAGGTGTTGCCAATGACACAAGTTATGGTAGGGCTCCCGATCCTTATACTTAGCTGCTAAAGGCTGAGTAATTATGGAACTAATGTTGCCTGACAAGAACTCCTTTTTAGGCACACTAGTGATACATTTGTGAGTACACAAATCTTTCAGGACCTTTGCATAGGTAGGGATTTGGGATATGACATCCAAAAGAGGCATGTTCACTTCTACCTTTTTGAAGACTTCTAAATTTTTTTCCATGGAAGCAGTCTTCTTTTTATTTATCAAACGATTAGGAAAGGGGATAGGAGGAACATAAGGATTGTTAGGGATTTGCCCTTTATCAGAAGAATCATTTTTGGTTTCCTCAACCAAATCTTCTTTAGTTACAAAAGAATCTTTTGAATTGAATTCAACTGGTTTGGGACTGGTAGATTCATATTCACATTTCTAGGATTTGGTTCAGGTTGACTAGGCATCTTCCCTTTTTCCCTTTATGTAAAACATTAGCAAGTTGGGAGATTTGCGTCTCCATGTTTTGTTGGCTGATCATGAAAGTACTCAGAGAAGTTCTATGCTTTTCTCTAAAGAAGAAAGCCTAGCCAAATCACCACCTCCTCTCATGAATCCTGGAGGTTGGTTTACAAGAGAGGTGGTGAATAGTAGATTGAGTGGGGATCCTAAAATTGTTCTGCTGATTAGGGGGCATGTTCCTTTGATTGGCTTGTTGGGGAACAAATTGCCCTTGACTCAAGGGTTGAAAATTAGGACCTACTTGATTATTGGCTTGATTCCAAAAGAAGTCAGGATGGTTCCTCCATCCTGGATTATAAGTTTGATTATAAGGGTTGTTTTGGGACATAGCATTCACATTTTCAGTACCTACATTCAAACCATTCACACTAGAAATATTCAGACACTCCTCCATACGTGGGAGATTGGCACAAACTACACATAGGCATAGAATGATTTATTTGGCTCAATTGGGTAGGTCCTTTGACTACTATGGCTTTGAGTGTCTTGATAAGCTCTTAAGTTGAGCCTCTTTGGTCACAACACCTTCTACAAGGTAACCCTTGTTTGTCCTCTCAATTTCTTAAGTAGACTCCCACTATCTGGTTTTCTCAGCCAATTCATGCAAAAAGTTCTAAGTGTCATCTTCATCTGTAAAAGATATAAAACCTTTAGGGAACATAGACTCCAACAATTACTTGGTCTGATAATCAATACCCTCATAAATGATTTCACAAAGTTGCCATGTATCAATTCCATTGTGAGGGCATTCCTGAAGGAGGTCCTTAAATCTCTCCATAAATTTAGAGAACGACTCACTAGGTTTCTACCTGAATTGAAAAATGTCACTCCTGAGTATATTGGTTTTATGCAAAGGAAAGAAATTTTTTAGGAAGGCTATAGTAAACCCATCCCATGTGATTATGAAATTGGTAGGCAGACCATAGAGCCATTTCTTAGCTTGGTCCTTAAGCACAAAAGTTATGAATCTTAATTTTACAGCATCATCAGTCAACTGTTGGACCTTAATCAGAACACAAACCTCCTCAAATTCCCTAAGGAATAGGTATGCATCCTCAAAGGGTAGCCAATAGAAGTGGGGTAATATAGTGATGTATAGAGATTTGAGCTCAAAATTATTACCCTGGGCTTGTGGTAGAACTATGTAGGAAGGTTGGGCTGCCCTAGCAGGGTAGAACCTATCTTTCAGAGATTTAGGTGGAGGGTTTTGTTGTTGGTCTTCCATATTGAAAGGTTTTAAAGAGAGTAAACGTATATGATCATACTTATTGGATCTCTTCTTTATAACTGATTCTTAGTATTACGTACTCACCTAACACTCATGCAATAGAAAACTACCCACAACTAGAGTAAGACAAGCACAAAAGAATGAAAATAAAATTTTTTTATTATTATTTTTTATTTTTATGATTTTTTTTGGCTTTTTGGGAGTTTTCCGATAGGGATCCGGGGTTGGTCAGGTCAATTCCTAAGGTACTGCTATAGGGCAAAACCTATCTTTATCATACTGTGAGGCTTGGCGACCTCCACCGATACAACTATTACTGTAAGTTGTTCTTCTCAGGAATTCAATAAAAAATAAATAAATAAATAAAACAAAGCAAAAAAAACACTCCAATTTACCAAAAGAAAGAAAAAAATAATATGGAACTGTCTCCCCGGCAACAGCGTAAAAAACTTGTTTGAGATTTAAAAGTAACCGTAAGAGTATGGATCAGTGTAGCTACGGGTCGAACATAAGGAGAGCAGGCACTTTATTTTAGGCTTCTTCTAGTAATGCGAAAGTGCATAGATTAACTATGGTGATCTACTTCTAACTACCACCCTAAAACACATGCATCTAAAATAACGTCCTAACCAACACATCTAGGGAAATTGGAATTACAATTGAAATTAAAAACCTAACCATTCATCATCTAGGAATTTAAATACTCAAACCACATAAATAAACAGCAATAAATAAAAAGTAAAAGAAAAGGATTGAAATAAAATAAATAAAATAAAAAAGGAATAAAGCTAGAGAGAGGTACACAAGTAGGTATCTCTACTTAGCCTGAGGGATGCACCATAAATAATACGAGCTTCCCTACTTGACCAGAGAGTACTCTTACAAGGGCGTTTCTACTTGACTTTAGGGGAAGGGATGCAATATAAATAATCAAAGTAAAAGGATGGTTCCATGGCTAGAGAGGGGCAAAGCCAACACATATTCTAGCCAAGGACCTTGGGGGAAAGGGAAAGCATCAAAGTAAAATTGAAATTGATAGCCAAAATTAAGAATGAATGGGTAGTAAGAAGAGGGAAAGAGCGGGGGTGAGAAGACTTATGTAGAAGTCTACTTACCAGAACTTTAATCCTTGAATTAAACTTGATTGATTTGAAATACTACCAGCCCTAAAAACTAGATCTGGAATAAATCAAATCTGAAATTGTTAGGCCTGGAGAAAATAAATCTTAACTTGAAAACTGAACTTAAACAAAGATGCTCCAAAGCTTGGATCTTGTCACCTAGATCTAAGCCTTGAACTAGTAAATTAAAATTATCGCAACTTGAATAACTTGAATAACATGAACCATAAAAATAAAAGACATTCCATTAATTTAATGAAACCAATAAAAAAAGAGTTTAAATCAAAAATAAAGAACTAAAACTAGAACTAAAAAGATAGCATCATGAAAACTAGAGAAAAAGAGAACAAGAGAAGAGAAGCACACCAAAAACTAGAGAAAAAGAGAGGAAGAGAGGGATGCCCCTTTCTCCTTGGTCGACTCCCTTTTTATAGGAATAGCGGAGAGAGGAGGACGTCCAAGGGTGGATCCCCTTGGACAATTTTATGTGATGAGGTGGAGGGAAGAGAGAGGAGAGAAAATAGGAAAGAGAAGGGGAGAACAATTTGGTGGGTCCCTCCTGGCTTGGTTGATTGTGATGTGGAGGGTGGGAGAGAAGAAAAAAAGGAGAGAAAATAGGGGAGAAAAGGAAAGAAAAGGATTTGATTTGTGGGTTTCCTATTTGAGGATGTCCGTATT
Source organism: Macadamia integrifolia (assembly GCF_013358625.1). Lineage (NCBI taxonomy): Eukaryota > Viridiplantae > Streptophyta > Magnoliopsida > Proteales > Proteaceae > Macadamia > Macadamia integrifolia. The sequence goes on from NC_056557.1 coordinate 30,909,824, forward strand.
TGTGCCAACACCCTTAGGGAGGTTCGAGCACTTTACAGCATTCTAAGATCAAATGATGGTTACACTATATTACACTTTTGCACACAATCACCCACAATTCCACCACCCCGTGGCCAATTTCTTAACCTCGTGTATAGTCATAAGTAATGGGCAAGGATGTCACCCCCTTGATCTCGTACCTAAGGGTATATCAAAAGGATCATGTACCTTGCTTACATAGATCCTGTCAAGGAAGCCTTATCGGTCCTATTGTATCCACCGTATGCTCGCATCATGTAAAAAATAGATGAAGAAGCTAGGAGCGCCACAAGCTAACTGTAGAACTTGTTTGCGGTCTTAAAAAGGAATGTTCCTATTATATTCCCGTCATAAAGAATTAATTTCCTAAAGTGGGTTTTGGATAAAAGGTGTCCCTTCTCATTAAGGAAAAAGGTCCTGTTACATAACTCAGGGGCAATCCCATCAGACTCACGTCAAGTCCCGAGAAGTCCCGAGAAAGTCAAGAGGAAGGACACCTAGTGAGAAATGAGTAAGGAAATTATGACTTTATTATATGGAACGTCTTATGGGAATATTCTTAACAAGCCATTTGTATGAACTGCCCGCTTATGACATGGGTGGACCAGGGGCATCAAACCCTATCCACCCCCTACCATTTAGCGGACTGACTTTGGATGAATTATTGGTTATTAATTTGATGAACGTGTGAACAAGGGGTTGGGAACACCTCCATCATCTCTTCGAGATTGTCTACTAGGTGATTACAGCCCAGTAAGCATAGACCCACCCGATATGGAAACACCCGAATAGGTTTGGATCCGTCCCGTGGAGACCTTACAGACAGAAATGGCTAAAGTCAAAAAAGGGATAGCTCGAATACTACATACACTTCAGAACCCTCCCAGAGCTAATCCCAAGAATCATCCAGCCTCCGACAATAGGAGATGTAGACCAGAATGGAGCTACAGGTCATCATGGGAATTCTTCCCGAGTTGACTCAAGAGAACCAGAGCATGTTCGACCAACTAGTCAGAGAGGATCTTCACCTACCCATCTGAATGGTCAACGAGGGGCCTACTCCAGGGTCCCTTCTCCTAGGGTAGTGATCAAAGATGAAGAAGAGGAATTTACAGCACACGTTAGCTTTGAGCCTCTGGAGATGGAGAAAGAAAGGAAGCTCAGAGAGCAGTTAGAGAAGTTGGAGAACATGATTCAAGCAGGAAAAGGCTTAGAAGGCCAAGTAGTGGATTTTGAGGAAATGAGTTTCTTCTCTGGAGCAAGAATTCCAAAAAAATTCAAGTGGTAGACTGATAGATTTGATGGGTCAGGAGACCCTAAGGCTCATCTCAAGGTCTTCCTCAGCATCACTAAGTTATGGCAACTTGTAGATAACCAGATGGGGCAAGCCTTCATGTTAACCCTATCAGGACCAGCACTGAGGTGGCTCACATAGTTGGAGTCATCACAAACTCAGAATTAGGCGACAGTAGTAAAGGCCTTCACCAAATAGTACTCCTACAATACTGAGGTGGATGTGAAACGTCGAGAGCTTAAAATGTTGAGGCAGCAACCTAAAGAAGGATTACCGCCTTCTTGATGAGATTCAAAGACAAGGCCGCTAAGATGGTAGATAGGCCGTCAGAAGCAAAGCAGGTGGAGATGTTGATAGAAAACCTGTCAAAACCCTATTATGATGTTCTTTACTATTAGCATTTGTAAACTTTTGATGCCTTGATAGCCACGGGCACATGGGTGGAGAACAGAATTCTGCGAGAGGCCCAGTATCAAGGATCCTCCCAAGATGTGAGTAAGAACACCTAAGTCAGATAGGGAAAGGGTCCGAAAACTAATATGGTGAGTGCAGTTCAGCAGTTAGTCTCACTAGCCACTTCTTCACAGCCCTTCAACAAGCAGATGCACCTGTCTAAAAGGATCCTCACCAAGAAGGTAGTTTTTTTATCTGGGAATGCTCGTAACGGCTATTTATGAGAAGTTAAAGAAGCAAGGATTGCTAGGGACAGTGGCTCCAAGAATGATCAGCAGCCCTCCTCCAGCTTGGTATAGGAATCATGAGTATTGTGCCTACCACACTCAGAAGGGGCACAATACTGAAAGATGTTTGGGTTTATAGCATGCAATTCAGGACTTGGAAGACAATGGAACCATTGAGGTCAAGATCAAACAATCTTCCAATGTCAATACCAATCCACTCCCCAATCATGTGAACAATCTGGATGAAGAAACTACAGAGAGTGACCCTACTCAACTCATTGTCCTAGAGCTCAGAAGAATCATATGAATGTCTGCACTTATAGGAAAATCAAGAGTCAAAGGGCTAGAGTCATAAGAACCCCCAGAAGAAGAGAATCATCAAAGGAAGAGTCAGAAGATCGGGTGCCCCCCGTCCATCCCTCCTCATCAGAGGAATCCACTGCACCACATTACCGGCCTCTATCATATCATCAACCTTTCCCCCACCATCAAAGTGGAGGAACCTCTTTATACTATCACCCCCAATTTTCATATCCTACCTCTCACATTACATCATCTTCATACTATCCCACTTTATATCCCTCATCACCCTCATGCCAATCCCATTCTCAAGGTTCAGTATATAACCTAAAAGAAGGATGGACGGACGTGTATGATTGGAAGGATATGCTTGCACTACCAGATTCCCCAAAGATGACTTCATCAACAGGGTTAGTAAATGCATTGGGGGAAGACCAGGAGAGTGATCCCACTTCTCTAATTCAGCCTGCTATAACTTCAGAAGATAATCTAGAGGTAATTGAAGAGATTACAGCTGATCTTCTTAGAGTGGTAACCACATTGGCTATAGGGGAGCATATTAAAGAATTCACTTCCTTAATCCACATAGGGAGTGACACAGAGGATGATGAGTCAAGACTGGTCCAACTTCGAGCCAGTAATGATAGGACCAACCCTATAGAAATCTTATGATCTATACGCTTTGAATACTACGAGCGTTTGGATGTCAGAGAATTTGATGGCCCTGAGGAATCTGATGAAGAATCAAGTGGGAGTGAAATCAGTAAAGAAGAGGATGATGACAAAGACGATGAGGATGAAAATGAAGATGAGAAGGATGGAGATGACTTTGATTCTCGAGAGGATGATGGGTATCCAGACTGAGATGACTACCAAGGTCCTTGGTACAATGATTATGATGATGAGTCAGAATATTACTCACTAGAACATTCGACATGTTTCTCAATCTATGCCATTGGCAATGATGAACCAATAGCTGATCCAGCAAGTGGCATTTACCCTTCCTTATGTATAGAGGGAGAAAATTCTACATCAAATTCAGAGAATGAGGGGGAATCTGGAGAGCCGACGCAAGTTTATATGGATGAACAGTCTCCACATTTGAGTTGGAAGAAAAACTGTGTGGAGTGTATTCCAACACATTAAGAATGCAAGAAAGGGTAGAATAAATTGATAAAATGTTAGGGGAAGTTACCATCAGTGATCTTTACTACTCGAAGCAATTAGATGATCTAGAGGAAATAGGACCAAATGACACAATCGCAGAGGCGGTAGACGCTGCATTCCAATAGCTTTCCAATGTAGTCAAGAAGCTACGGGCTGGGGTAGTGGATATTTGTGGAGGTCCTCGACTTCCCACCCTAAGCAGGGAAGGAGAATCAGAAGAAGATGATTCTATGGTGGGGATAATCACCCTAACCAACAGTGATGATGAAGATAGTTATCCCATCGAGATTATTATGAAAAAACCAATCAACGTGATGGAAACTAAAAGGGGGAAAGACTACAAGGGCAAGGCTCTAGCAGTAGAGTAGCCAAGGGCTAATGAGACCGGAACTAGCAGTGTGAAGAAAGAGCGAGAGAACCTAGTCTTGGCTCAACTCAAGAAGTCCCAAGAAAATATCTCTATTTAGGGATTGTTGATGGCGTCCCATTAGCACCGTGAAGTAGTCTTGAGGTATCTCGCTAATGTGCAGGTGCCGATCAAGATAAATTTGACATATGTGGTGCAGTCCCTGATGTTCTTGGATTTCGAGCTTCCTAGGGAAACCTAACACAATCGGCTCTCCACATTACAGTTAAATGCCTTGACAAAGTAGTTCCCCAGGTTCTTATTGACAACGGGTCCACTTTGAATGTGCTACCATTGAGATCAGTAAAGAGTATTGGAATCAACTTGGAAGAAATGAGGCCAACCACACAAACTATACGGGCATACAATAATACCAAGAGGAAGATCCTTGGCATCATTACCCTTGCTATAAATATTAGCCCGGTGAAGTTTGATGTTGATTTCTATGTCATTGATATACCGAAAGCTTTTAACATGCTCTTGGAAAGGCCTTGGTTGCATCCTGCGAAGGCAGTGTCCTCTAGTCTCCATCAAAAAATGAAGTTCATACATGAGGGGAAGGTGGTCTTAGTGGCCAGAGATCCTGAAGTGGTTAACACTCTGGCCAACTTTGAAAATGGGGAAGAATAAGACTAGGAGGTGCAACGGAGTGATTTTGAAATAGACACCACTTGCGCAACCATTGCTAAAGAAGCACCAAAAGAGAAAATCCTGGCTAACTATGAAACCATCTGGAGTTCGTCAGTGAATCAGATGATGAAGAACATGCAGTATTTTCCTAGCATAGGATTGGGGAAATATCACCAAGGAGTTCCAAAGCAGCCTAGTTTGGCAGTGAACAAAGGAAAGAATGGTCTCAAGTACACTCCTCCAACTGTCAAAGGGTAAAAAGTGTTGAGGATGACTAGGAAGATCTCCATCACTTACTACCCTACTCTCAATGGATACTTTGTGAAAGAAGGAGAGGATTTATCCTTTTGTGGGAATGTAAAACCGTGGTTTGATGAAACGGCCGCCAAGATGCAACCAGGACTTGAAATTTTCTTCCAAGATGAGTTCAATTGGGTGACTCATGAAGTGGAACAACAGAAAATGCTAGTCAAAGAAGGTGACCAAGACAATTGCATCACTGGGATAGCAGAAATTGCACTAATTGAGAATAGGTCTTCCTCTGGCAATCCTAGAACATTGATCCAATCGAAGGAGGCACCTAGTCCTCGAGTTCTCATGAAGAGAGAATGGGAGAAGAAGATAAGGCTCACCTGGAGTCTGTCGCTTCCCATTGATTTGAAAGGCTTCATTTGCTCTCTCCTATAAGAGCCAAGAGCCCGAGAGTTGCATGAGCTCAAGCCTCATCCTTTCAGAGGAAGAAGTGTGTATGCAAAACAGAGGAGAGCACAGAGGATGATGGTTTTAATGTACTATGCCCGAACTAATTGCAATGGGAAGGCTCATGAAGGTGGTCAAAGATATGACCGAGGTACAGGGATGGCATCCCTCAACAGGCTCAAAAAGATAGACTTCATAGAAAAAGATTGAGCAGTCTCCATCGATCTTCACCCCTTAAAAAGTTCTGCTTCTGAGAGCACGAGATTGATTAGCTTGTATTCATGAACAAGTGGGCACCTGTCCAGAGGAACCATTGCACCACTAAAGAAATAACAGCAACTTTCTTAGAAGGCGAAGAAGGCCCTTTGCCACACCTCTTCATCCATCAAGCCACTTAACCACTTCTGAACTGGACAAGCATTGGGAAAAACTTAAAGTTTGCTCATGCTTCTGAGCCAACCAGCCTGATTACCCCTAGTGAAAGCATCAAGCAAGTTATTGAGTCTGTAGTCAAGTCTGTTGTTTATGATTCTGTGTTGATCTCCCCTCTTGAGAAGAGTCCAGAGTCCTTGTATATCGAGTCTATTACTCTTTCTTTCATGAATGAAATTTTTGATTCTGAGTATGACTTACCTCCTTTTTCCGACAATGATCTTAATAAATATCAAGAATTAATAAAGCAATGCAAACCAAAGAAAGCCCAACCCATCCATGAGGATACTCGAGTTATTAATCTAGGAACTGTTCAATGCCTTCGAGAGGTAAAAATTGGCACTACCCTTGATTATGAAGAAGCAAAACGGATGAGTAATCTTTTGAAAGAATTCACTAAGGTCTTCGCTTGGTCTCACGAGGATATACTTGGTATCGACCCCAACATTATGCAGCATCGATTGCCAACTTACCCTGAGGCAAAGCCTGTAAAATAGAAGCTCTGAAGAATGAGGCTAGAATGGAGTGAGTAGATCAGAGAAGAAGTTGTGAAGCAATGGAATGTGCAGTTCCTACAAGTGGTAAAGTGCCCCCAATGGTTGGCCAATATTGCACTAGTACCAAAGGAAGATGGAAAGGTACAAATGTGCATAGACTTCCGAGATCTTAACAAAGTAAGCCCCAAGGATGATTTCTCATTACCTCACATTGACGTATTGGTGGATAATACGACGGGGCATGCTTTATTATCATTCATGGATGGATTCTTGGGATACAACCAAATAAGCATGCACCCAGAGGATCGTGAGAAAGGAGCCTTCACCACTTCATGGGGAACCTATTGTTATAAGGTGATGCCTTTTTTACTGAAGAATGCCGGGGCAACTTATCAAAGAGCAGCCACAACCATATTGCATAATATGATGAACAAAGATGTAGAAGTCTATGTGGTCGACATGATAGTAAAGTCAAAAGATCGACAGGGCATATTCCTGTACTAAGGCAATTCTTTGAAAGAATCAAGAAGTATCAGCTGAAGTTGAACCCTCAAAAGTGTGTATTCGAGGAAACGGCGGGAAATTTGTTAGGCTTCTTAGTGAGTGAAAGAGGCATTGAAGTCGACCCTATCAAGATCAAGGCAATTCAGGAAATGCCCATGCCTCAGATTGAGAAGAAAATATGAGGATTTCTAGGTCACATCCAATATATTAGCAGATTCATAGCTCAGTTGACTACAATCTGTGAACCAATTTTTAAACTGTTGAAGAAGGATCAGCCAATGGAATGGAATGACCAATGCCAACAAGCTTTTGACAAGATCAAGGACTACCTCATGAACCCACCGGTATTGACACCGCCAGTGGAAGGAGAACCACTTCTGTTGTACTTATCCGTGGGAGAATATTCCATGGGCTCTTTACTAGCACAGTAGGAAACAGAAAGGGGGTAGAACATGCCATATATTACCTCAGTAAGAAGTTTCTGGAATATGAGACCCTGTACACATCTTTGGAAAGAACTTGTACTGTGGTGATTTTGGCAACTAAAAGGTTGTGACACTATATGGTTTCTTACCCGGTGCACTTGATCTCAAAGATGGATCCCATCAAATATCTCTTTAAGAAACCGGCCTTAACAGGAAGGATGGCATGTTGGTTACTTTTGCTATCAGAGTTTGACATCACCTATGTTACTCAGAAATCTATCAAGGGCCAGGTCATAGCTGATCATTTGGCTGCTCACCCCACAGAAGAGGGAAGGTCCTTAGATGATGCCTTTTCGATGAAGAAATCACAACAGTAAAGGAAGAAGATACAGTTAATGAATGGTAGTTATTCTTTGATGGAGCAGCCAATCAGAAGGGATGTGACGCGAGAATATTGCTTGTCACTCCTGACGGCCTTTATTTGCCTTCATCATTTCGTCTTGACTTCCCCTATACCAACAATGTTGCCGAATATGAAGCTTGTGCTTTGGGACTTGAAACTGCTTTAACCAATGGGGCGAAAAGGATAAAGGTTTACGGTGATTCATCCATTGTCATCTGTCAGACACAGGGAAAGTGGAAAACTAGAGATGAGAAGCTGAAGCCATATCAAGAGCATCTGGAAGAGGTGATTGAACACATTGAAAAAATTTCGTTTGAATACTTCCAGAGGGATAATAACAAGTTTTCTGATGTCCTTGCAACCTTGGCTTCTATGGTAGAGTGCAACCCTATGGCTAGAGTCCGACCATTCTTAGTAGAACAAAGAAGCAGACCCATTTATCAAAATTCAGTGAACTCTCTCACTATGGATGGTCGGTCTTGGTTTGCTCACATAGTGGATTTCATCAGGAAAAGGAAGTACCCAGTTGAAGCAACTGATAGAGAAAAGAAGTTTCTGAGGTGATATGCCACCCAGTTTATTCTCCAAGAGGATTTATTACACAAGAGATCCTATGACGGAATACAGTTGTTGTGTGTAGTTGAGGAATAAGCTACAACCATCATGGAAGAAATTCATCAAGGTCTCTGTGGACCCCATATGAATGCCAAGATGTTATCTGAGAAGATCCTCAGGCTAGGATATTACTTGAACACAATGGAAGCAGATTACGTGGACTTTGTCAATAAATGCCACAAGTGTCAGATATTTGCTAACATCATACATATCCCACCAACAGAGTTCCATTCGCTTAGTTCACCTTGGCCATTCTCCACTTGGGGCATGGATATCATTGGAAAGGTCAACCTTAAAGCATCCAATGGCCACAAGTTCATCTTGGTAGCCAGTGATTATTTCACCAAGTGGATAGAAGCTCAGTTCTATATAGTCCTCACATCTGCTAAGGTGGCCAAGTTCATCCAGGAAAACATCATTTCCTGATATGGAGTACTTCAAGAATTGATATCAGATCAGGGATCCCACTTCTGGGGCAAGATCGATAAAATCTGCATCAAATTTGGTATTAGAAGGCATCGCTCTACCACTTACAAGCCGCAGACCAATGGGCCAGTAGAAGCAGCTAACAAGAATATCAAAGTTATTCTACAAAAAATGGCAGAAACACACAAGGATTGGGCGGATAAGTTACCCCTTGCCTTATGGGCATATCAGACTTTTGTACAATCTTCGATAGGGGACACACCTTTTTCTCTAGTATATGGAGTTGAGGCGGTTCTACCCATGGAAATGCTAGTACCATCCTTAAAGGTACTCCTTGATAATTAGCTACCTAAACGAGAATGGATGAAGTCTAGACATAATGAGCTCAACTTTCTCGATGAAAGGCGCATGAAAGCCTTGGATAATCTGAGAAATTTCAATTGAGAATGGTTAGGGCCTTTAACAATAATGTGAAGCCCCATCACATAGAGGAAGGTGAACATGTTCTTCAAGAACAAAGAGCCCCAATTCATAACCTAAGAGGAAAATTAGGCCCAACTGGAGCGGCCCAATCACTGTCAAAGAAATTCTACCAGGCAAAGTTGTCAAACTCGTAGACCACAATGGTGAAGAAATACCCAGACTGGTCAACATGGATCAACTCAGGAAATATTATATCTGAAAGGGTGAATAGCCTGAACTACGTCAGACCTGATTCCTTTCGAGGGATACGTAGACAACTTGACATGTGCAAATGAGGTCTTAACCATCTAAAGGCAATAAATCGGTTCCTTGATTAATAGTCAAAGTACCTTAAAAGATCATCATAGTTTGTGCCCCTCAAGAATTGCCATTTGGCATGAAAGGCCATTAGGTATCTGTCATCCACCCATTGGTCTGTCACTTCTTACCCAGCATTCTATCCCCCAAGAATCTCCATTTGGGGTGCAAGGCCATTAGGTATCTGTCATTCACCTATGGTCCATCCATTCTTATCCAGGATTTTATCCCCTAAAAGAAAATCGCCACCCGACATCAGTGTATCATGGCTAGTTTGTTCTCCACTTTTGGTCAGTCAAAGTCAAAAAAAAAAAAAAAGAAGAGCTTAATGCAATAGTGGTAAAGGCATGTTTGAATAATTAGCCAATGAGTAATGCTTTGATAAATCATCATATCTCGTTGTTTGTATTGATTTCAGGAAAATTCATGGGCTCGTTGGATGAGACATTGAGGAAATGGACCTTATACATAAATATGTGGGCACCAGAATTGCTAGAATCTATGAATGTGTCATTCTAGGTCGGATTGGATGTCTGAAGCTACATCATAAATTGCTCCGGCAAGTGCCTCAACACTGGGATGTCAACCTGCATATATTTTGGTTTGGATTAGTAGAGATTTGTCCAACTCTTGAAGAATTTTGGGTTTGTATGCTATCTCCACCCAAAGGCAGTTTGTTCCAACCCTCTTTAAAAGAAGATTGCTTAGAAGAAACTCAGGATTTCTTCGGATGGAAAGAAGAAGAAGTAATGCAGTTTTTCAGGTATGGGAAGATCGACATTCTGAAGGTGGCTCAGATCTTCATCCAATATCTGCTAATGGGAGGAATCCACCAGTAGAGATCCTTGGATTCCTATTTACTTTTCATGATAGCATTATGTTCTCCGCACTCCCGGGCGTGGTGCACCATCTATTCTGATTGAGGTAGTAAGACAGTTAAAAAAGGGAGGTGACATTGTCCCTATGGTTCTTGTAGAAAGGTTCAAGGGATTTGATGACATAAGCTATGGTCATAGATTTAGACTAGATCATTATCAGGGGAGTCCTGCTATTTTTTAGATCTGGCTCCTCAAGAAACTGAAGCTCACCACACCATTAAGGGGAAGCCCACTCGGAGTTTTTTGTTATCAGGATAAGAGAGAAGTTCTGGAATTCGACCTTATCACCGATTGGAAGAAGTACCTATGGGAAAGGACTGTGCAGGATATTGCATAGAGGTGCCCAAGGAAGCCACAAGAAGATTTTCTGATAAAGACCCCCGGCCACAATTATGTCAGATTGATGGAATTGACTCACACAACCTTTTATTTGCCTATGTACATCAGCCAACAATACGGGCTCGAGGAGACAGACCCATAAGAGTTAGTGAACTTTCACCCACCTCAAGAATTGTCTCCCCACATTGTTATTCACTATCTGATCTGTTGTAGGAAAATTGTCCCCCTTTTTCATGTAATTCACTTGGTAATGGAATGAGGAAGTATTTGGATTTTTAAGTTATCCCAATTATTCTAATTATGACTTGAGTTATGGAATTAATTGTTCCTAAGCATTGCAAAACAAACAAAAAACAAAAAAAAAAAAGAAAGAAAGATTTTCTTTGTGCCAAAAGTAAGTTTTCATAAGATGCTGAAATAAAATGATGAACAAATAAGTGGAGGAAAAAAGAAAAAAGAAAGAAAATATCCATGTGTTTGTGTTTTCAGTAAGTGAAGGAAAAAATCCCTATGGGTCAGAAGCCATCATCTGAACCGTAGTCCAACCTGCTTCAGCCTCTGAGTCAGGTCCTCAATCAGTACACCTTGCCAGGCAATCTCCCGATCCTTGGCAGCTATCAACTCACACAAGCCATAGTGCATCCTCCTAATCATAGTATAGACCTCCGGGGACACCTGAGAAAGAGCATATCAACCAAAGGAAGTTAAGAGTTAATTGAAAAATGATCAGATACTCACATAATCATAAGGAATAGGAACCCCAAGGGAAGCATCTACATCTGTGTTCGGATTTAGAAGATGAGGGAGACTGGGGTTGGCTGCGCTGGGATAAGTCTAGGCAGGGAAGCCACGAAAGGGGATGTTAGTGACCCTTAGAGACCCATCAGCACTAGTGGAGGGCCTTGCTTGTGAAGGATCAGTAGCACTAGCATGCGACCGAATAGCAGAAGGATCTACACGTCTCACTCTCCCCTAAAAGAACATCAGCCAAAACAAAAACAAGGAAGAATCTGTAGGAAATACTCAAGAAAGGGCAACATACCACTGGACCAGCGGGACCGAGAGGGGTGCACACTGTCTCCTCCTCTCTGTAGTCCCTATCTGGATCAAGAAAGAAGTTCTCCCATACTCTGCTAGCCAAGCACCTCATCTCGTCTGCTGGGATGATCTTTGGACAGTGCATAGTGGGTGGAGGAAGATCGGGAGAAGGACATAGATCGATATCTAACTATTGGGATACTACTCTCTCTCTTAAGTACCAGGCATGGCCCCACAAGCCCTGGAAAAGGACTCAGTTCTCAGACAATTGATGAACCCAGGTGACTCTCTCGAAATCCAAAAATACAAGGTCATGAAAGGAAATAGATATGAGAAGGAAAGTTACCTGGATGATGTAGCCTGCCCCCTTGAGGCCCCTATCCCCATAGGACAGTAGGTCCAGAGACTGCAGGAGATATGCATAGGTTGCCCAGCCCTAGTCCCAGGTATCTACTGTGCGAAGATCATTGAGGAAGAACACCAGGCGGATATCTACTCCCCCTTGGAGGTCACTGAAGAGACACTGACCCATGGCAAATAGTAGGAAGGAACGTGCTATCTGAGACTTGTTGCCTGGATTTTCTCCCAAGCCAACTTTCCACCATCAAGCACTAATCTCCCCTAGGCGGATGCATGCCTGGCCAGCTTTAATGGTGATACTGGTCAGATCTACAAACTCCCTGGCAGTCTGGAATCCTGTGGGTAAGGTCATGGTTCTACCCCCAAATGGAATGCGATGCCAATCAAGGTATAGAAGCACATAGGCGTAATAGTGACCTCACCAACAGGAAGGTGGAAAGTGTGAGTATTCGGCCACCACTGCTCCATTAGGGCCCCCACCAATGCCGGGTTAAAATTCTGGGTCTCTACAAGGGCTAGCCGGCATAGATAGGTATCATCAACCATCTCGTTCACCCTACAAGGGAGCATCCTATGCCAGGACTGAACCATGTTTGGATGGCCATAGGAGGCTAAGGTAGGTGGTTCCTTCCCCTAATGGAAATAACAAATAAAAAGAAAAAAGCAGCCAAAAGCAAAAACAATACAATAAATAAAAAAGGAGAAAGGAAGAGCAAAACAAGAATAAAAGATGATCAAAATAATGAATGAAATGTAAAGACTTACTCAGGAACCCCATATGGAGTTGTAGATGTGATTCCGGCTATTTGAAGGGTTTGCCTGGAATACCAGTCTGCCAGGCCCTCATCCCTGTGGCAAGGACTACTGCAACTCTTGAGTTGGACCTCTCCCAGAGTCTTCCTCTTCATCTACCTCCTTCCAGCCATATTTTCAAAAATTAAAAAAATCCCTATAAACTTTCAAAAATTATAAAAAGCCCCATAAAGTTTTCCAATTTGCATAAAAGGCCACAAGAATGTTAAATTCTCTAAATAGCTCCTCCCTCAAGAACAAGATGAATATCTTCAAGAACTCCAAGAGTAAAATGAAGAACACCAAGAACAAGCTTCAAGAACAAGAGGAAAAACTTCAAGAAAAACCAGAGGGTTCCAAGAACCCATTTCACTAGAAAAGTTAGAATAAAGAATGAACAGGGGAGGGGACCCATTTTATACAAAAAAAAATTCTAGATCAAGCATAAAGAATCAAAAGATTCCAAATCAACATCAAGAATCAAATTCTAAACTAAAAATCAAGAATCAATGAAAAATCAAGAGGAGACGTAATTTACTCGGCCCTAAGCAGTCCAATCTCATTGACTCGGCCCTAGGAGGCCCAATCTCATTGACATAGCCCCAAGCGGCCTAACCACTTTTATCTGGCCCCAGTTGGCCTAATGTTGTTAATCCTGCCCCAGGAAGCCCTTTTTCTTTGAGTTGGATCTGAGTGGCCCGATCTCATAGACCAAATTCCTGAACCGGCACATTTGAAGCCCAACTAAGGAAAATCCAAGCATTAAACATTTTTTTAATTGTTGCAAGATTGGAAGAGTAGCGAATTCCTCTCTTGTAACCATCGGTCTCAGATAGTCTAGATCGGCTCGAAAGACCCAGCCTAGAGACCATATTCCCTAAACTGGCACATACGAGACCCAGCTAAGGAAGAATCAAGATCAAAGTACTAACTTTTTTTTATAGGAATGGAAGAGCAGCGAATTCCTTTCCCCCAATTGCCAGCCCAGGTAAGTCCTAAAAATTTAGAGATATTATCTATTGCATTTTTTTAACTCCATCATAACTGAGCAAGATGATGGCAGTATTTTTTCCGGGTGACAAAATGTGGTCATTCTTTTCTTTGTCCTTTGGCCATTGGCACAGGCCTCGGCTAAAGAGTGGCATTCTGTAGACACCCAATTTTTTCACCCTCCTCTGGCTATGATGAACTTTGGATCTTGGACACAACTTCTGACTTCTGACTGACAAAGGTGCTGATGAAAACATTCCCCTACCAAAAACCATGGAAATCCCCACGCGGGAGAGAAGGGGTCCAATTTTGGCTTTCATATATCAAGGGATCCGGTCAAAATGACCGTATATATGAATGGTGCTCAAAAATATGATTTCGATGATATATGATATGCCAAAATCAAACCGATGGATCTCCCGTAATCATCACTGAAAAATCCCATATTCGCGTATGAGCTGAGCGCTCTGGCCAACAGTCCAGCCCTTGCGCCTGCTCACTGCCCACGGCCTGCATCACATGCATGCAGTCGTGCTATGCACGTAGCCACGCCAAGCCCCACAACCATGAACACAGCCCCATAGCCATGCACACAGCCATGCACACACCCCTACTGCATGTTGCGCTCCCCTGCCGCACTCATGCATGCCCCCATTGTATAGTGTGGCATCCCCACCGCACAGTGTGTGTGCCCCCACCGCACGTTGTGCATGCCCTTGCTGCATGCCATGCACACCTTGCCTACACCATGGGCAGGTGGCCAGCACACCGTGCACATTACCCTCACACCCGCACTTGCATGGTCCCACTGCCCATGCCTGCACCACCTCGACCATTACCCGCATGACATCCATCGTGCACTCGTGACGTCACCCACATTTTTCCAGCTAAAGCTTCTCTCTCCTCCCATTTTACTAGAAATCATCTTTTTCTGGAAAAAGTTTCTCTCCTATTTTTTTAGAAATTGCCTTTTTTCGGTAAAAGCTTCTTTCTCCTCCCGTTTTTCTAGAAATCGCCCTTTTTCAGCTGGAATTTCTCTCCTCCTGCTTTTCTGAAAATCCTCTTTTTTCAGCTGGAATGTCTCTCTCCTCCAGCTTTTCTGAAAACCCCTTTTTTTGGCTAGAATTTCTCTCTCCTCCCACTTTTCTGAAAATCCCTTTTTTAGCTAGAATTTCTCTTTTCTCCCACTTTTCTGAAAACCCCCTTTTTTCAGCTAGAATTTCTCTCTCTCCTCCCGCTTTTCTAAAAACCCCTTTTTTTAGTTAGAATTTCTCTCTCCTCCTACTTTTTTGAAAAACCATCTTTTAGCTGGAATTTCTCTCCTCTAGCTTTTCTGAAAATTGCCTTTTTTAGCTAAAATTTCTCTCCTCCCATTTTTTCTGAAAACCCCCTTTTAACCACTAGATAAAAGCCCAACCCACCCATTTTTGCCTTCAAACCCCCCTTTTACCCACTGGACAAAAATCCTATCTCTTCACTTTAGGAAAGAATCCCCCTTCCGTCCACTAGATAAAGGGATTACCCCTCTCCTATTTGGCCAAAAAAAACTACAAATTCCCCCCTCCCTTAGAAAAAAGGACACCAACACACACCAAAATCCCCTTCACTTTTTCAAAGTGAAATTTTCCTCCCCTCCCCCCTCTTGATTTTCTTCTGATCTTTAGAGCGATCTTCGTCAAGATCCCAAACTCAATTGGATCTTCAAAGTGTTCTTCGGGATCTTAAAGATCTTCAATCCAAATTCTTAGTTAGATCCAGTTTTTAGCCAAAAATAGTATGTACTTGAGCCACCTCCCTTGAGTGTTCTTGGGCATTTTTTAGCGTTCTTGAGATAGAAAACTCTCCCCTTTTCTTTGAGGTTCTTCAGGTCTATGAAGACATCTTTGTTAAGATATGAAACTTTGTATGGATCTTTAAAGTGTTCTTCGGGACTTTGGAGTACTTCAATCCATTTTAGGGCAGCCTATTTCTTTTCAGAAATAGCCTTTCCTAGTTGAACCCTGTCCGAGTGTCCCTGGAATATTTCCAGAAATAGCCATTCCCAACGGAAGCTCTGCAGAAGTGCCACTTCAGCTTAGCCCTCCCTTAGCCTCCCCAGCGGAAGCTCTGCCGGAGTGCCACCTCATCCCAAGCCTGGAAATAGCCTTCCCTAGCCAAAGATCTGTCCGAATCCAAATCTGAAAGCGATCGTTCCTAGCCAAAACTCTGTCTGAATACCATCACAATCAGCATCTCTTAAGAAAGAAAGTTGGAGGTTAAGACCATCTTTCCCTAAGTCGGGAGAACACGAAAGACAGTCCGAGCCGGTACCAATCAGGGGCCCACCCCTCTTGACCCTAAAACAGGGGTTAAATTCAGGTATAATCTCTCTCCTCATTTAAGCATAATGTAGATATCTAATAAGTCGTGTTTTAGTGTATAGAATATTTTGAATTCAATTAATGTATATATGTGTGATAACCTAGCCATGTATGTGGAATAGTAATAATTGTGGAAGATGTTCGTTCTCAAGCATCTAGCAAGAAGACCGATTGAACCGGGCAGATTGGGTGCTTAACACCTTCCCCACTTTGTAAACTTACACTTACCCTAAATCTCTGGACCAGACCAAATTTTAGGCCCTTTTCTTAGGAATCAGGCCTACCCCTGGGTCCTAGGCCCATAACCCTAGGTGGCAACTTGAAACCCCATTTGTATGATTGCGATCCCTAAATTGGACCATCATCAAAACCCCCGTCTCAAATGATAAATTTTACACTCATGCAAAATAGGCCTCCATATATCTCCAAGTGGCTATACGATGGTACGGGGCCCACAAGCGAAGCACACACGACTCAAACCCCTCCCCTCCCATGAAAGGGAAGAAAGAGAGAGGAGAGAGGACGGGGATGCATAGCCCATCTCTGGCTGCTGCCCTCACATCCTAGTCCCATTCTAGGAAAGTATTGCATATTATTCATCATTTGACTCACCGGCAGGCTCTAGACTGTTTTATAGTTTGCCGGGAATTTTTCTTCTAGTATTTCCTTGGCGATGGCTATGCAAGTCACTTCTAATTCAAAACCACCAAGTCGTACTTCATGGTCTTGTTCTTCTCCATTTTCAATGTTGACGAAGTTGTTAACCACTTCGGGATCTCCAGCTACTGTAATCACTTTCCCTTCATAAATGAATTTCATCTCTGATAGAGACTAGAGGACACAACCTTTGCATGATGTAACCATGGTCTTCCTAGGAGCATGTTGAAAGATGTTGGTAGATCAATAAATTGGAAATCAATATCAAACTTCATCAGGCCAATTATCACAGTGAGGGTGAGGATCCTATGGACTTCTCTTTTGGTATTATCATATGCCTGTATTGTCTAGTTTGATGGCCTCATCTCTTCCATATTGATGCCAATGCTCTTGGCCGACCTCAAAGGTAGAACATTTAGTGCGGACCTATTGTCAATGAGGACTTGAGGAACGATCTTGTCAATGATTCTATTGTGATGTGCAAAGCCTTGTTATACCAGGCTCCTTTGGGAGTTCAAATTCTGAGAACATCAATGACTGCACCGCATAGGTTGCTCCTACTATTTGTGTGAGTTGTGTTGGATTTATCTTGATCAGCACTTGCACATTGGTGAGGGACTTCAAGACTGCTTCTCGGTGAGAAGGGGAGGCCATCAATAATCTCCAAATTGAGATGTTGGCCTGGACCTTCTTCTGCTGAGCCAAGACTGGGTTCTCTGGTCTCTCTTTAAGCCACTTGTTCTAACCTCATTAGTCCTTGATTGTTCTACTACTAGGGCCTTGCCCTTGTAGTCTCTTTCGCTTCATGCCTCCATTACACTAATAGGTTTCTTCATAATAATCTCTGTGGGATAGCAATCCTCATCATCACTATCTTTTATGGTAATTATCCCTACTATAAGATCATCTTCTTCTTCTTCAGATTCTCCTTCCTTGCTTAGGGTGGGAAGTCGAGGTCCTCTGTAAATATCAAGAGCCCTAGCTCGCACTTTATTGACCTTATTGGAAAGGCGTTTGACCCCTATATCTATCATTTCTATAAGTATGTCATGTCCTCCAGCTATTTTAAGCTTTCCCATTTGTTCGGTGTAGTAAGTTCACTGATGGCCACTTCAGCTATCATTTGGTCAATTTCGTCAACCTCGAGTTTTATCTCAACCAAACGCCTATAGGGTTTGTGAGTGCCAGCTCATCTCCTTCCATGTGGATTGTGAGTGCTGATTGGATAGAATTTGTAGGGTCAATCATGGGGTCATCTTCGCCGATTGCATACATAGAATATCCTCCAAGATCTCTGGGTGAATAATACCCAAATTCATCATCTTTATTATTATCCCAAGGTTGCTGGTAATCACTGTCATCCCAGTCTTAGTACTCATCATCACTTCAAGAATTAGAGTCATCACGATCCTCACTCTCATCATCATCATCATCGTCACTGTCCTCTTCTTCACTGATTTCCCCCTCACTTGGTTCTTTATTAGATTCCTCATGACCTTCGAATTCTCCTACATCCAAACGTTCATAGTATTCAGAGCATATGGATCAAAAGATCTCCACAGGTCCAGACTTGACCTCATTGGCTTGAAGCCTGGTCAGACCTGACTCATTGTCTTATGTGTTACTCCCTATGTGGATTAGGGAGGTGTGCTCTTTGATTTGTTCCCATCTTGCCAATGCCATTACTGCTCTGAGGAGGTCATTTATGACTTCTTCAATTGTATTTGGGTTGTCCTTTTGATGTATGGTTGTTTGAATTAGAGAAGTGGGATCAATATTTGACTTTCTCCTAAGGCATTCATCGAACCTGTTGATGAGGTTATCTTTGGAGAATCTTGTAAGGTAAGCATATCCTTCCAACTGTACCTACCAATCCATCATTCTTTTGGGTTATCCATCAAACCTTGAGAATGGGACTGGTATGAAGGTGATGAGGGATATGAGGTGGGGTGATATGAGGGTAATGTGATGTAGGAAATAGGGTATTGTGATGAAGATAGGAGGTGGTAGGATGATGATGAGGTTCCTTCTCCTTGATGGTGGGGTGAAGGATGATGGTATGGTGGAGGTTGAAGGTATGGCAAAGTCTAATGGTATGGTATAGGTTGGCAGTATGGTGGAAGTTGAAGGTATGGAACGGTGGATTCTCTTACTGATGATGAAGGAGTGGATAGTAGATATCTGATCTTCTGATTCTTCTTCTGATGACTCTTCTCTTTTAGGAGCCTTCATGACCTTGGCCCTTTGACTCATGACTTTCCTATTGGCACAGGCATTCATGTGATTCTTCTGAGCTCTGGATGTGATGAGTTGAGTGGGATCATTCTCTGTTGCTTCTTCGTCTAGGTTGTTCACATGAATATAGTGAGGAACTCCAAAATTATAGAACATGGGACAACAAAAGTGACTATATGCATAGTACATGTAGATGACCCTTCGGAAAGAGTCGCACTCCTTTTGACAAGCCTCCTTAACAAAGCTAATGATATGCCCTATAATTTCAGAGGAAGGGGTAATTTTTGCACATGCAACAACTTCTCTTTCCACTCATTATGCCTCCTGGTATGGTACTTCTTGGAGTCTCTAATAAGATGAGTTGCATCGAAGAATCGAGGATCCCAAACTTGCCAGTCATCTGTCATTAATAGCATATTGACGGTTCCATGATTTGGGAGTGGATTGGTATTGACATTAGGAGGTTGCTTAACTTTGACTTCAATAGTCCCATTGTCTACCAAATCTTGGATTGCATGTTGAAGACCTAAGCATCTTTCAGTGTTGTTCCTCTTCAGAGTGTGGTAAGCACAATATTCATTGTCCCTATACCAAGCTGGGGGAGGGTTGTTGATTACCCTTGGAGCCACAGTTCCTAGCAATCCTTGTTTCTTTAGCTTCTCATACACTGTGGTCACGGACATTCCCAAATCAATGAACTATCTCCTTGGGTGAGGAGCCTTTTGAATAGGAGCATCTACTTGTATCACAACAGGTTGTGAAGAGGTGACGGGTGATACCGACTATTGGACCATGCCTACCACATTGATTTCGGGACCCTTTCCTCGTCCAACTCTAGTATCCTTTCCTACATCTTGGGAGGATCCTTGATACTGGGCCTCCCTTAGGATTCTATTTTCTACATGTGTGCTAGTGGCTATCAGGACATTAAAAGTCTGCAGATGTTGGTTGTAGAGAACATCATAACAAAGCTTAGACAAGTTTTCAATCAACATTTCTACTTACTCTGCTTTAGAAGGTCGATCTGCCATCTTGGCAGCCCTGTCTCTAAACCTCATTAGGAAGGTAGTGAATCCTTCTTTGGGCTGCTGTCTCAATGTCTCAAGCTCCCGATGCTTCACATCCACTTCAGTATTGTACGATTATTATTTGCTGAAGGCTTTCACCACTGTTGCCCAATTTTGGGTTTGGGTAGACTCCAACTGTGTGAGCCATCTCAGTGCTGGCCCTGATAGGGTTAATATGAAAGCTTGTGCCATCTGGTTGTCAGCAAGCTACCATGAATAGGAGATGCTGAGGAAGACTTTGAGATGAACCTTGGGGTCCCCTGACCCATCAAATCTATCAGTCTGCCATTTGAACTTCTCAGGAATCCTTGCCCCAGAAAAGAAACTCATCTCATCATAATCCACTACAAGATTTTTAGAACTCTTTCCTGCTCGAATCATATTTTTCAACTTTTCCAATTACTCTCTAAGTTTTCTTTCTTTCTCCGTATCTAGAGGTTCCATTTGAGTATGAGCTACAAACTCCTCTTCCTCATCTTTAATCACTACCCTGGGTAGAGGGACCTGGGAATAGGTTCCCTGTTGACCATTCGGATAGGTAGGTGAAACTCCTCTTTGACCAGTTGGCCTGACTTGCTCTAGTTCTCCTGATTCAACTAGAGAAGAATTCCCATGATAACCAGTAGCTTCGTTCTGTTCCAACTCTCTTGTAGTCGGTGCTGGTTTGGTCCTGATATCAGTCCTAGGCGGGTTTTGTAGCATGTGCAATATCTGGGCTAATCCTCTTTTAACCTTAGCCATTTCTGTCTACAAGGTCTCTACGGGATGGACCAATGCTTGTTCGGGTGATTCAGGGTTGTGTGGATCCATGTGAACTAGACTATAATTGCTTGGAAGCAGGCAGTCTCGGAGAGACAATGGAGGTGACACTGGACTTAAGCGAGTCAATTAGTTACCCTGACGTATCTAGATGGATCCCGGAGAATACTTGAGATGTGAAATTGTGCCTAAACCAAAAGTGGCTTATTTTAGGATTCTTGTATTCCCAACCCTTTGTTCATTCATCCACTTAATTATCAACCAATGATTCATCCAAAGTTAGTCCACTTAATGATAAGGAGTGGATAGGGGTTGATGCCCCTAGTCTACTCGATGTCATTGGTGGGAGATTCACACAAATAACTTGACTAGAATATTCCTATAAGACATTCTCTACCAATAAAGTCATTCTTTCCTTAATCTTACCCCACTAGGTGACCATGCTTCTAGTTTCCTTGGGTCTTTTAGATAATTTGGCATTTTACGGGACTTAAACGGGAATCACCTTGGAGTCACATATACCAAATCATCCATATCTCATTTCTAAGGAGGAAGGACACCTTTTATCCGAAACCCACTTAGGAGAGCATTTCTTTATGACTAGAATGCATTATAGAAAATTCATTTTCAAGACCACAAACAAATTCTATAAATTAGCTTGTGGCATTCGTAGCATTCTCCATATATTTCCTACATGATGCGAGTATGCAGTGGATGCAATAGGACTAACAAGACTTCCTTGATAGGATCTATATACGCAAGCTACGTGATCCTTTTGAAATACCCAAAGGTATGAGATCAAGGGGGTGACTTCCTTACCCATTACTCATGACTACACATGAGGTTAAGCAACTAGCCACAAGGTGGTGGAACCAAGAATGATTATGTGTAAAAATATAATGCAGGAATATCATTATTCATTCTCAGAATGTCATAAAGTGCACGAACCTCCCTAAGGGTGCTGGCACAATTACGAATATCCTCACCATTTAACAATTCCCGACACCCTTGTACAGGAAGTGGATTCCATTTGCTCTCAAAGTACTCTCCTTGACATGCAATGACCTCCTTGAGGGTGTGGGCATGACAGGGAGTCCCTTGCCAAATGATTTGACATCAAGCACGATGCATGATGTGGTTAGCGAATACAATTACAAACATTGGTTAGCCAAACATGTTTTCAAACAAATGTGCCGAAAATGTTCTTAAATTTAATGGTAGCATCTAGTGTCGGAAGCTTGACATGTCCCCAGTGGAGTCACCACTATGAGGGAAATGGCCAGAAAAAGACCTCTCCTCCTTTGTGGGGAGAAAGAAGAAACTTTTATGCATTCGGCCCTCTCTCCTCTCTTTCTCTTTCTTAGGGAGGGGTGTGTCATGTGTGCTTACCCGTGGGCCTCGCACCATCGTATCGTCGCTCAGAGATACGTGGAGGCCTATTTCGCAGAAGTGTAAAGGTCGTCATTGAGACGGGTATTTGATAATGGTCTAATACGGGGGATTGGAATCATACAAAAAGGGTTTAGACCCGCCACATAAGAGTATGAGCCTAGGACCCTGGGTAGGCCTGACTCCTGAGAAAAGAGCCCAAAAGTTGGTCTGGTCTAGAGATCTAGGGAACGTGTCAGGTTGTAGAATTAGAAAGGTGTTAGGCACCCAAACTGCCTAGTTCAACCGATCTTCTTGCTAGATGCTTAAGAACAAACATTTTCCATAATTATTCCTATTCCACATGCATGGCTAAGTTATCACACATATATACATTGAACGAATTTAAATAATTATGTACACTAAAACAAGGTCAATATAAAGTGTACATTATGCTAATTTAGTTGAGAAATTATATCTGAGCTTGATCCCTGTTTGGGGTCAAGAGGGGTGGACCCCCTGATTAATGCCGGCACGAACTTTCTTGTGGATTCTCCCAGCTCAAGGGAAGATGGTCTTGACCTCCAACTTCCTTTTTGAGAGATGCTGACTGTGGTAATATTTGGACAGAGTTTCATCCAGGAATAATTACTTTCGGGCTAAGATTGAGGTGTCAATTCGGTAGAGCTTTCGCTAGGGATGGACTACTTCCACTGGGGATAGGCTATAGGAGGGCTAGGCTGAGGTGGCACTCTGGCAGAGCTTCCGCTGGGGATAGCCTATAGGAGGGCTAGGCTGAGGTGGCACTACGGTAGAGCTTTCATTGGGGATAGGCTATGGGAGGGCCAGGCTAAGGTGGCACTCCGGCAGAGCTTCCGCTAAGAATAGGCTATGGGAGGGCTTGACGAAACTTAAATGATTGAGGAGCCTCAAAGGCCCAAAGAATACTTCAGATCTTATAAAGATCACTCCAAAGAATTAAAGAACCTCAAAAAGGGGGGGGACTAAGGCGAAGTTTCTCCTACAAAAAATGCTCACTCAAAAAAGTAGATGATTGAAGAACTTCAAAGGCTTGAAGAACACTTCAGATCTTATGAAGATCTCTCCAAAGACTTGAAAAACCTCAAGGGGGGAGGGGAGGAGAGAGAACAGAGTTTCTCTACAAGGGGTGCTCACTAGGAGGCTTGAGTGAGTAAAACCAAAGGGAGGGGGTATTTATAAATTTTTTGGACCAATGGGGTTAAAAAGTGAATTTTCTTAGCCAATGGGATAACAAAGTGAATTTTTGGGCCAATGGGGTGAAAGGTAATTTTTTGGCCAATGAGGTGCAAAGATGATTTTTTGGGCCAATGAAGTGAAAAGATGCTTTTTTGGGCCAATGGGAGGTTGTGGGGCAATGCGGAGTACACAAGTGGGTGAAGAGGGAATCCCCTCATAAATTCAATCATTGGAATGAGGATTCCGACCATCGACGGGGAAGCACAGGGCAGAGCAGAGGCGCATGGGGCAGGACAGGGGCATATGGGGTGGGGCAGGGCAGGGGCACACGAGGAAGAGCGGGGGTGTGCGAGGAAAGGTAGGGGAGTACGAGGCAGAGCAGGGGCACAAAGGGTAGGGTAGGGGTGCCCAAGGCTAGGTGGGGCGTGCGAGGGAGGTGGGGGCACACTAGGCAGGAGGGGGTAGGCAAGGAAAGTGGGGTTGCATGGGGTAGGAGGGGGCACATGATGCATACGGGGGTGCACAAGGTAGGCAAGGGCACACGAGGCAGGTAGCGGCATGCAAGGCAGGTGGGGGAATGCGAGGCAGGCAGGGGTGAGCAAGGCAGGCGAGGGTGCTCGAGGCAGGTGGGGTGCCTGGGGTAGGTGGGGGGCATGGGGCAGGAAAGGGCACGCGAGGTAGGGGCGCACGGGGCAAGCGAGGTGCACGGGGTAAGGTAAGGGTGCACATAGTAGGTTTGAGCGTGCGAGGTAAGGGGCATGCGTAGTACGTAAGGGCGTGCATGGTAGGTGTGCCAGGCAGGTGGGGTGCGTAGGGCAAGGCAGGGGCACGTCCGGTAAAGTGTAATTTTTGGGAATAATTATGAGAGATTTGACAATCTGATTTTTATGTACCATATATTGTTGGAATTGTGATTCTGAGGATTATCCATCCGTATGGTCGCTTTGGAGCAGATTCCTTCTTGAGAAGTCATAATTAGACCCTTCTTTTCTCTCGCATGGGATTTTTGGGTGAGTATGGAATGTTTCTGGGTTGGGTTACCTCAATCAATTATCATCTCTATTGATCGAAAGCAAGAAGTCACTTCCAAGATCTGTAAGTCATCATAGCCAGGGGAGGGTGACAAAATTGGGTGTCTACACCGGAGTCAGGGTGTCAGTCATCGATGGGAGTGTGCGGGGCCATAGGGATATGGTGCGAGGCCACTGGGTAGGGCACGAGGCCTCATGATAGGGTGTGGGGCCATAGCGGTAGGGCATAGTGCTGCATGACAGGACGTGGGGCCGTATGATAGGGCATGGGGCTGCAGTGGCAGGGCACGTGGCAGCATAACAGGGCACGGGGCCACCAAGGTAGGGACGTAGGGCTGCCTAGCAGGGTGCCGGGCTGTATGATAGAGCACGAGGCTTCAAAGGTAGGGCACGAGCTATAGGCAGGGGTGTACGTGGGTGCTGGGGCTTGGTGCGCGTGGGGCTGGGGCCTGGTGCACGAGGGGCATGCGAAGGTTGGGGGTTTGGTGCACGTGAGGTACTTGGGGGCTGTGGGCTTGGTGTATGCAGAGCGTGCCAGGGTTGGGGACTTGGTGCACATGGGGTGCGTGAGGGCTAGGGCCTTGGTGTGCATGGTTATGCATGGGGTTGGTTGTGAATAGGATTGGTTGTGCATCGATCTAGTTGTGCATGGGGTTGGTTGTATAGGAATATTCCATGGAATATGCCCAGTGTCACGCCCCGTTCACATAGAACGAGACTAGTGATCGGGTTTCCTCCGGGTAACCCAAAACCACCAGGATCATCTGATACAGTAACCATAGCACAGCATGCCACATATAATCAAGGAAATATAATTATGTAGTTCAATGGAAGTCTTGTCATGTATAAATACCTGTAAATCCCCATATACTCTTGATATCCAAATTGTTATACATAGTATATCATGTGGGCTCGTAGGTATGATAATTACACAAGAAATAACAATTTAATTATCGAGAGCACATAAAGGGAATATATATCAAAAGAATAAAAAAGAATTGTATTTGGTGATAACTATTGTTGCCCCTTAACACAACATTCACACGGGCATCTAACTCAGTGATCAAATCCTTTCGAGGCCCACGAATCTCCCATTAGAAGTTCGCCAGTGGACCCTGACTCCTATTCCTCTACAAGGAATCCTGTAAAATCATCTAAAATGTTTGTGCATAAGGGGTAAGCTCACTAGCGCAGCAAATGGAAAGAAAGATTCACACAAGCAATTGCAAATCAAATGATAATATATGCATAAGATTCATTTTAAGCCTATCCACCTAAGCAACATTACTAAGTCATAGGTTACGTGCTACTCACAACTATAGTGCGTGTATGCCCTGGGTTCGAGATGCATTCTCTATCCCGTGATACACCCATAGGGTTGTCGAAGAAGGTCAGCCATGACCACTCGAAAAAGTAAATCATGGCCAAACCATAGCAGAAAATAAAAGCAGTACGATTGGCTCTCTGAATATATCACCAAAGTTACCGATTGTCCTAATGATCAGCTGGGCATACTTCAACCACTAAGGTGACCCATAACTGATGCCTCCTCCTACTGATAACCCAACACCTAAACCCCTATTGGGAAGGGTCGTAGCACGAGAAAATGTAAATCCTAACCACATGCTCTATATGAGATAGTACGACTATAAAATACTTCCGTGTCCCATTCCACGGTGTACCAATGCCTTCGTTTCCAAGCCGACTACGGCATCTAGTCTAGCAATTTATCACATGCCCAACTTACCATCATCATCCAACAATTTAATAAATTCATGTTCATAATTCAAAGCAAGAAACAAGTATTTGGAATTCAAGATAATACATATCAATTCATAAATGCATCCTATAGTAGACAAGCGAATGCATGAAGATGTCATTCATAGATGGCATGACGATATATATTAGATGAGGATGATGCAATAAACATTCTCAAAATTAAGATCAATGTCATCTCCTCACTTACTAATTCTTGTACAAGAATATACATGCACGGTACGGGTAAGATTCGACGTGCGAAGAGGAATGTCTCGAAACCTAACACAGATAAGGGGCTTTGAATCTGTCTGTTTTGAAAACTATAAAATGACATAAGATATGTCACGAAGCATCTACTAATGCGAATAAGGCTTTCAATGAGTTTGAGCCCAAATAGAGCTTATTTGGACTATTGGTGGGTCATACAGGTGGGTGGGGGAACCCACCTGTGCAAACTGCCCAGGTAGACAGCACCTAGACACACACCAATGAGTGCTACAGGTGGGTATGGTATCCACTAGTTGTGATACCCAACTTTTTAAACCCAGTCTAATTACACGGTTGACTCGGTTTAACTATGCAGGACCCGAACCAGAGAGGGTTAAGGCGGGTTCCTTATGGACCATAATGGCAAGGGTGACTTTGAACACAGGTTGGCCAGACAAGTCCGAGTCAGTGCCAGAGGAGACGGGTGTACCCAAGCCGTGCACATGCACGTATTATAAGGCCATGTATGAATAATGCTGGTATGTAGCCGTATCCTAAAGCGCATACGTATAATATACCTTGTGCTGAGAGTCAAATTCCATCAAAATCCCACTTGTTGGCCAATTTTTGGCTCTCAGGTGGGCGGTCACAGGTGGGCGCACCCGCCCACCTGAGTGACCCACCCATGTGGTTACTAGTGGTTTTAAAAAGTATAAATAGTATTATTATGTTTTTCATTTTCTCATTTAATACATTAAGAGGTTTGGTGAGAAGAGTAAAGAGGAGAGAGAAAAGAAGGGAGAAAAGAAAACGTAGAAGAGGAAAGGGGAAGGAAGAGGAGGAAGGAAAGGATTTAAGTGGCGCCAGGGTTTGATCTTCCCATTCCAATGCTGGAAGAGTGATCCCCAACACGAGATCTACGATTGGAGATGAGCAAAGGCTATATTTCTTAAACTTTCACCAAACCCAAGTAAAACCCTTGATTTGGGTAGAGTTCCTTGAGATCTTGTAAATCCCCCTTGAGATGATGAATCTAAGGTTTAATAGATGGTTTATGTGTTGATTTTGAAGGATTTGAAGAAGTGTTTATAATATTGGGGAAGCATTGGCGATTTCTTGAGCTAAGAAGTGATTTTTGGGGTTTTGAAAGAGTTCTTGAGCAAAGAAGGTAAGATGGCTTTCCAATCCTTAAATCTAACTTAGATCTAGGTTAGAATCACCTTATAAGACCTTGAATGTGTGGAAAATGTGATTGGAAAAATTCCTATTTGATTCCCCAAAGGTTGGAAAAAGTTTCAGGAAAAAAAGGCATTTTTCTGCCCTCTCAGGTGGGCTGAGACCGGTGGGCCGAACGGCCCGCCTGAGGGCACCCGCCTAAGAGGGCAGGCCCTCAGCCAGGACCGGGGGGCCAACCGGTGGGCCGATCGATGGGCCGAATAGCCCACCTGAGAAGACCGGTGGGCCGACCGACGGGCCGACCGATGGGCTGACCCACCCACCTGAGAAGACCGGTGGCCGTGATAGGTGGGCTATCCGACCCACCCGAGAGGCCTCCAATGTGATTTTTGTGTCCGAATGGACTCAAAATAGACGTGCAACCTTCTTTTATGATTCTAAACATGATTTAATCATCAAATCTTATTAGTTTTGACCCCAAAATGGGGAAATGCTAACCCCATTCACTTCTGATAGGTTCACCGAAATTTATGTTTCCCGCGCCGGATCTCACCCGTACCGGGCGTGAGTCTTTGTACACGACAAGTAAGTGGGGAGAGGACGTTTGACCTTATTTTAAGGCTTGTTTGGTATCATTCAATTGTATCTAGACTAGTCATGTCATCATGTAAATTATGTGTAGCTTAGTCATCCTCATATGATTATGACATGTGTGTTGTGTTTTACTTTCTCAATGCTAAATGATTGATGTGCATATGTGATGAATGATGGGATCACTGTGCATGATGCATTATTAGACTAGATGCCATAGTTGGCTTGAAAACGAGTGCATTGGTGGCCCATGGAATAGGACGCGGTGGCACTATACAATCGTACTATGTCATATAGAAGCATGCGGTTTAGGACTATCATCTTCCCGTGCTACGACCCTTCCCAAAGTGGTTGAGGTGTTGGGTTACCACTTGGGGGGAAGCAGTGGTCATTGTTGTCGGGTCACTGTGGTGGTTAGACATACACCCGACTAGACATTAGGACAGTCGGCAACCTCAGTGGTATATTCAAGAGGGTCAATCGTACTGCTTTTAAATTACTGGAGTCAGCACCTTTACTTTCTGTCATTTACTTTTATGTTGAGAGCCGATGGTCGGCATGCTTTACTTTTTTGAGTACTCACGGTGGGCCTTCTCCGACAGCCCTATGGGCGTATCGCGGGATGGAGTTTGTGGCTCGTACCCAGAGTATATACGCACTGTGGTTGTAGTAGCACTAAACCAAAGACTTAGTAATATTGTTTAGGTGGATGAGATTTAAAATGAATTGCATAGCATATAGTGCGTATGGATGTGATTGTTGTGTGGTCCTTCTTTTCACTTATTGAGCTAGTGAGCTCATCCCACGTGTACACCTCTTTTAGATGATTTTGCAGGTCACCCGCCTGAAGGTCAAGGGTCGGGCCTCATAGTTGAGTTTTTCGATGAGGATTGGTGGGTCCCCGAGGAGTATGAGCACGGTACAGATTGCTCGTGTGAGGCCTGTGCTGCGGGACCACAGTATTAATGTCGTACAGGGTTTTACCTTTTGATTATTTTGGAGACCCCTTTTTGTGTACTTGATACGTGAATTGTTATTCTTTTTGTGTACATATCATCCCTACGGGCCCACATGTATTTATCTATATACTATAATTTGGGTATCAAGTATATTGGGGTATTTACAGGCAAATTAAGTCTTCCGCTGAACTTTTGAACGTTTATCTTAGATGTGTGTATGCTATGGTTGGGTACTGTATCAGATGATCCTAGCAGGTTTGGGTTAACCAGAGTTAACTCGGTCACTGGTCCGGTTCTGTGTGAACGGGGTGTGACAACGGTGGTATCAGAGCGTGATGCTCTATCCACTCACAACATACCATTTAGACCCCATAGGATTTATAATAGGAAATGGGATTGGGTAAATGTAAAAAACTTTAAAGAGTTAAAAGCCAAAAAAAAAAAATGCTTGCATTTAATTATTGCATTTCATGGCATGCATGAGAGAAAGTTTACTTGGAATAAATAAAGGATTAATTATTTGATTTCATAACCCATCGAGTGCGAATTTAACAAAATTTTGGCAGCATAACGACGCTAAAACAAGATTTCCCAAATTTTTCATACATAAGCACCTAATAGACAACATATATATACAAATCAGCATTATCGATACAAAACTAACCATAAGTCACCAACAACATCACAACACCATACTAGCAAGTCCAATTACAGAGAAGAGAAAAGTACAAAGAAAAATAATAATGTAAACAACATAGAGACAAGTAAAAAGTTGATTTAGACGGGCGAGCTAAGTCCTCAGAGATCCTCGTCATCGTCTAACTCTACTACTCCATCCCTCCTAGGCCTCGATCTAACATTGAGCCAACGGTCGTAGTAATCAAACCTTGAGTTCACTAGTTGTACATCCCTCCGGAGTCGAGAAAAATCTACTGAAATAGCATTGGCTGTTGTGTCCAAATCCTCGCCCAATCTTAGGAAGGAACTCTCTAATGTAGCCTGCCTTTCTAAGATATTTTTCTCTCTAGTGGCACTCTCATCTAGTCTTCTCAGAAGCTGATCTTGCCCATCTTTCAAGGCCCTCATAGTAGTCATCATACTCTCAAAGTCAAAAGCACCACTCTCAGGTGGTGGGGCTCTATGTTGTGGGCCTGCAGTCCTCGTAAAGTCAGGATCAGCGTCTCTCGAATCAAGAGGCTCCTCCTTGAGGATATCCTCATCTAGAAAGTCCTCCTCCTCGAATTGAGGAACATAATCCTCATCCTCCTCACTAATTTCCTCCTCCTCCATGGGGACATCCTCCCTGTGGTCATTCCTCCTGTCCCTGCCTCTTTGAGCTACTGCTCTCTGAGGTACATCCATAAGAGCTTGGAGACCCATCCTTTGTAGGTTTCCCCTGTCAAATTTGTCCGCTGGAGTCTTTCCCTCCTCACCACTCAAATCCACCCCAAAGAACTCAAAAATCCTGGTGAGGATCCTACCATATGGGAAACCTCCATCCTCAGGGTGTGTAGTATAATGCTCCATAGTCTTAAGTATGATGTAGGGCAAGCATAAGTGCTCGGCACCTCCCTTCAAGGCCTTATAGATGCAAAAGGCTATGTAGGCCGCCATGAAGCCCACTTGGTTCCGGTGACCTCCTCTAGGGAGTAGATTAAACTGAACCAAGCGAGCAAATACACGAACCTCCGGGTAAAATGATGTCTCGAAATCCGAATGCTCCTTGCTGCCACAAATGGTCTCGTAAATGTGGTCTTGTGTCTCCAAACTTAAGGATGGGGCCACGGGCTTACTCCTTGGGGGACTGTAAAATTGATGCCCAATTGACGAAATGTCTAAAATACTAGCAAGGATGTCCACAGTCAAGCGAATGTTCATCCCCTTCACCATACTAGTGATTGAGTACTCCCCATACTGGTAAGAGACCTCCAAATTACAATAGAATCTTTGAACCAGTTGTTCATAGCATGGACGATTGATGTTAAGGATGGACTGCCAACCCAGTGCAGTAAATCTCTCTTAAAGTTGAATCTTGTTGAAATCATTGATTACCACGGTCTTCTCCATCATCACAGACCTCTTTAGAAAGGTCTGCCAATTGGTTGCCACCTCCAAACTTCAGAAGAGTCCCTCATCATAGTCTAAAGGATCGATGGGGGCATATCCTTGTCGCCTTGTGCGGAGGGCTGGGGAACTAGTCCCTACACTTTTTCATTTAGAAGTGGTGGCCCTACGTCGATTGGAAGAGGATGCGGGTTCCTTGCCCTTGCGAGAAGACATCCTAGTAAGAAAAAAGAAGAAATAATGATAAGTAAGGATGAGGAATAACAAAGGAAACAAATAGATGGGTGAGCAAGCACATGTAAATGCACCTAAATACATAATGTGGATTATGATAGAAAGAGAAGTGGATAAATCATGGAGAAATGAAGAGGGAGGAAGCCCCCAAAGCATGATATCCACTAGCACATTGCAAAATAGAAAAATAACAAAGGTGTATAAAGCACGGCAAGTGAGAAATGATGGAAAACCCCAAATCTCAATGTGCAAGTTCAATCTAAGAAAATGAAAAGTCCCATAATAGTGTAAAGCTTAAAGCTTACATGTCTATGAATGAAATGCCTATCATTATACAATCAAGATTATGCAAAGAAGACTTCTATTATGACATTGAGGTGTAAGGAATGAAAGAGATTTAAGTTATCCACAAGTATGAAATGATGTGAAGAGAATCATAGAAACCCAACACAAAAGAGATGGGTTTGCATGGAAAAGAGATGGATTTTCATGAGAAAGAGATGGGATTGCAAGCATATACAATTTTCCATGATCTCTCCAACATTGTAAATGCAAATCAAGGATAAGAAATTTCATTTGAGTTGTTAGTTGGGGAGAAAAGGGTAGAGATAGAAGAAAACCCCAAATTAGAGAAATTAGGGCATGGTTTGGGATTTTCTCTCATGGATTGGGTAGTAGAGCCTAAAACTATAAATGAATCACAAAGAAAGTATCATATTCTTGTGGAATGATTGTTCTATGGAAGGAAACATGAAAGGGATCAAGTTTTTGGGACCATAAATGGATTCAACCTCTAAAATACATGTTCCAAGAAGAGAAATGGAGAAGAGACTTACTTGAGAGTGAAAGGAGCTTGGATCTTCCAAAAATCTGGGAATCGTTGAGTGAAATCGCGAGTGGACGCACCAAGAACCTCCCAAAAATCTTCCCAAATAAGCCAAGAGAAGGAATAGAAGAAAAAGGAGAAAACAAGGGCTTAAAAGCCCTATTCGTCTTCCGCCTCTGGTCAGATCGGTGGGCCGACCCGAGCTGCCCGCCGGTGGGTAGCCCGCTGGTGGACAGCCCGTCGGTTGGGAGAAAAACACAAAAAAAAGGAAAAAAAAGGGGGGGATTTACTATATATATAATATTGATACGTATTTAAAAAAAAAAAAAGGAGTCGAGTGGGACCATCATCCTACTTGTCGAAGCACTAGCACCATATTTTCAAGATTAAGTCGTGGCTAGTTGCAAGACATCATACACTATAATACCCCGTGTGTTGGCATATGATTATGTGCCGATGTAAATTCTAAGGTACTTAACCAATGTTTGTGTATGGTATGTTCCAGGTGCAAGGACATGATGGTACGTACTAGATCCGGTAGCAATGCACGAGGTACCTCACGTGGTCCTCGTCCGGTCGGTCGACCACCAAATCCTAGAAGGTCCCGCTTGGTGGGGCAAACCCCACTCCCACAACCTCAAGAAACCTTTGATCAGGGTGTGGCACAAAGGGACCCACATGTGACTACACTTCTGGATCCTCCACCGGTCATCACTCCGGGTGATGTTGCAACCATAATCCATCAGTCACAACAAGCCTTCCAGCAACAAATGCTCCAGCAGCAATAGGCATTTATGGCTGCTATACAGCAACAGTTAGACCTTCCTCAACCCGGTCAACATCCCTGGATAATTACTCCACAAGACCCACCTGTAGGGTCTGATATGGTGCCACCTGTATTCTCTAAGGTGGGAAGTGATCCTCTAGAGCCGGACCAGTGGATCCAAGAGCTGGAAAAGATATTTGAGGTGATTGAGTGCACTGAGGCACAGAAGCTTATTTGTGTGGGGCTGCAACTCAAGAATGAGGCCAACTCTTGGTGGCAAGCCTCTAAGCCTATATTGTTGGCCGCACATCTGGAACCCATATGGGAGTAGTTCAAGGAGTTGTTTTTGGCCAACCATTACCCTCGTAGCTTCAGAGACCGTAAAGAGATGGAATTCATGGCCTTAACTCAAGGGAATAAGACTATCCTTGAGTATCAGCAGCAGTTTGAAAGCCTGTTCCATTTTTCCCCTAGGCATATGAGGTCAGCTGAAGAAAAGGCTGTAAGATTTCTGAAGGGATTAAAGGCATCTATTGGGTCAGTGCTCGAGGTCTTAGATTTGACGGATTATGGCCAAATTGTGTAAAAGGCTAAAACTATGGAAGATAAGCAGAAGGGAGAACAGTCCCTCACACCTGGATTGTGGAAGAGGACTAATCCATTTCCAGACATGGGCAACTCATCCAAGGTATACCGTGGGTCATATAGTTCTAGGCCTACATATAGACAGCCCTACAGGTTATCTGGCTACCTTCCTTGACCAGCGGGTGGTTCGGGCTCTACATCTTTTCACCCAAACACTAGTACGGTGCCTACAGTCCCAAGGCCACCCCGACCTCCATCTACAGCGGGTCAGGTGCAAAGGGGCCCCGCCCCAATTTTGACATCACAGATCCATTGCTTTAATTGTAATTCCTATAGGCACTATGCTAAAGATTGTCGGGTCAGACCAGCCTTATCCTCCAGTCAACCCTCTGTGTACAGACCTCCCTTAACTCGGGAGAATCAACCGTAAGGAAGAATGTATGCCTTATCAGCTGAGGAAGCTGAGGCCAGCACGGAAGTGGTAGCAGGTACATTCTAATTTAATATTTCCCTTATGCTAAATATTGATAACCTGCTATACTTATTTGCATTGTTGCACAAGGTGTTCTACCTGTATCAGGCATACCAGCCTATGTCTTGTTTGATTCAGGAGCTACACACTCATTCATATCTAAAAGATTTGCTGAGAAACTTGGTATGTCACCCAGGACACTAGAATATAGGATGATTGTTAGTATGCCTACCGGTAAAGTTACACAGTTGAAGGAGGTGTATGGGCCGTGCCCAGTGAAAATCAGTGGGAAGAAATTGGATGCGCAACTCATTAAATTCAACATGCAGAATTTTGACGTTATACTGGGCATGGATTGGTTGTCGGCCCATCGAGCTAATGTGGTGTGTTTCAAAAAATTAATTAGGGTGACAAATGATGAAGGAAAAGAGTTGGTATACCAAGCAGATAAAATAAAACGGGCTAGAAAGGTCCTCGTCTCTGCTTTTCAAGCGGTAAAGTTGTTGAAAAGTGGATGTCAGGGTTACTTAGCATCGGTACTTGATGTTGATGCAAAGGTTACACCTCTAGAAGAGGTAAAGGTGGTTAAAAAATTTCTCGACGTCTTTCCAGATGATCTGATGCATCTACCGCCTGATAGAGAGTTAGAATTTTCCATAGACTTGATTCCTGGAGCAGCTCCAATGTCTAAAGCTCCATACAGGATGGCACCAGCCGAATTGAAGGAATTACAGATGCAGTTGTAAGAATTATTGGAGAAAGGGTTTATTCACCCAAGTGTTTCACCTTGGGGTGCCCCAGTATTGTTTGTTAAGAAGAAGGATGGCAGCTTGCGTATGTGCATTGATTACCGGGAATTGAATAAGCTAACCATTAAGAACCGGTATCCATTGCCCCGCATTGATGATTTGTTTGATCAACTACAAGGTGCAAAGGTATTTTCGAAGATAGACCATAGATTAGGCTATTATCAGCTCAAGATAAAGAGCGGCGACATACCCAAGACAGCGTTCAGGACTCGGTATGGTCACTATGAGTTCCTAGTGTTATCTTTTGGGTTAACCAATGCACCGATAGCATTCATGGATTTAATGAATTGAGTATTTCACGATGTCCTCGATAAATGGGTAATTATTTTTATTGTTGACATCTTGATCCACTCTAGGACAGAAGAGGAGCACACTCAACACTTGAGGATGGTATTACAGAGGCTGAGAGAACAACAATTGTTTGCCAAATACAGTAAATGTGAATTTTGGCTTGAGCAAGTTGGATTCCTAGGACACATAGTGTCTGAGGCCGGAATCGAGGTGGATCCTGATAAGGTGAAAGCAGTGGTAGAGTGGGGAAGCCCTAAGAATGTTACTGAAATTAGAAGTTTCTTGGGTTTTGCTGGATATTACCAGCGCTTCATTGAGAATTTTGCTCGGATCTCAGCACCAATGACTAAGTTAACCAAAAAGGGTGTGAAATTTGAATGGATAGAAGAATGTGAGAAGAGTTTTTAGGAATTGAAGAAAAGGTTGGTGTCGGCCCCTGTGTTGACCATCCTTGAAGGCACAGGTGGAATGACAGTCTACACTGACGCTTCTAAGGTTGGGTTGGGTTGTGTTCTCATGCAATGCAATAAGGTGATAGCGTATGCATCCCGACAACTAAAGGAATATGAGAAGAACTACCCCACTCATGACTTGGAACTAGCTGCAGTCATTTTTGCCCTAAAGATTTGGCGACATTATTTATATGGGGAGAAGTGCGAGATATAAGTGATCACAAAAGCCTTAAGTACTTTTTCACCCAGAAAGATTTGAACATGAGGCAGAGGAGATGGCTTGAGCTCATGAAGGATTATGACTGGGACATTCAATATCATCCTGGCAAGGCTAATGTAGTGGCAGATGCGTTGAGTCAAAAGGCACAGACTATGTCACTCTCATACTTAGCAGTTAGCCCACCACTCATACAAGAGGTGACGCTAATGGATGAAACCCTCTTATATGAAGGAGCAACCTTAGAGCTTGAGCATCAACTAGAAAACCTTAAATGGTTGACTGTATCACTGGCGACTCTACAGGTGCATCCGTCTATTAGGCAAGAGGTGATAATGAAACAACCTTTAGATCCTGAATTGTAACGGATCAAAGTTAAGATTCAAGATCAAACAATGAAAGACCCTGATTTTGTTTTAGCCAACGATGGGGCATTATTGTTTCGAGGTAGGTTGTGTGTGCCCGATGATTTGGATATACAAGACAAGATAGTGCGGGAAGCACACAGCTCTGAGTACTCACTCCACCCAGGAAGTACAAAGATGTATAAGGACCTTAAACAAAATTACCGGTGCCCTAGCATGAGAATCATAATAGCCCTGTATGTGGCGACTTGTCTTACATGCCAAAAAGTAAAAGCTGAGAGGCATCGACCTTATGGTACTCTTCAGCCACTCCCAATACCAGACTGGAAGTGGGATAGGATTACAATGGACTTTGTCATCGGACTACCATGCATACCTAAGGGGATGGATGTGATATGGGTGATAGTCGATCGGCTTACTAAGACTGCTCATTTCATTCCCATCAAGACCAAGTTCTCTATGGCCAAGTTAGCACAACTTTATATAGATAACATATTGCGCTTGCATGGAGTGCCAGTGAGCATTGTGTTAGATAGGGACCCAAGGTTCACTTCCAGATTTTGAAAAAGCTTCCAGCATGCTTTGGGATCACAATTGAATTTGAGTATTGCCTTTCCACCCGTAGACTGATGGTCAGTCGGAGCGAACCATACAGATATTAGAGGACATGCTCAGGGCATGTGCAATGGAAATGTGTGGTAGTTGGGAAGAATATATACCCCTTATGGAGTTTGCCTATAACAACAGTTACCAAGCTACAATTGGGATGGCTCCATATAAGGCATTATATGGTAGGAAGTGTAGAACTCCTCTGTATTGGAATAAGGTAGGCGAATGCCGAATGTTAGGACCTGAAATGATACAGATGACTTGTGACAAGGTCGATGTTATTCGAGAAAGGATTAAGGCAGCTCAGTCACGTCAAAAGAACTACGCAGACAACCGCAGGAAAGACATTGAGTTTCAAGTCCTACTAAAGGGTTGCAAAGATTCCATGGAAAGGGTAAGTTGAGCCCAAGATACATTGGCCCATTTGAGATCTTAGCTCGGGTCGGATCAGTAGCCTACATGCTTGCTCTGCCACCTTCTCTTGGGAATGTTCATAACGTATTCCATGTATCCGTGCTGAAGCGATACGTTCATAATCCATTGCATGTATTACCCGTGGAACCAGAATATCTAGAAGCTGATATGACCTATACAGAGCAGCCAGCTGAAATCTTGGACCAAAAAGTGAAAACCCTTCGCAACCGCTTTTCCTTCATGAAGGTACGATGGGAAAATCATTCACTTGAAGAAGCATCTTGGGAGAAAGAGGATGAAATCCAAGCCAAGTATCCTCATCTTTTCGAACAACCAGGTACGCCAATTTTGAGGATGAAATTTTCAAAAAGGGGGAGTAAATGTGATACCCTACTTTTTAAACCCGGTCTAATTACATGGTTGACCCAATTTAACCATGCAGGACCCGAACCAGAGAGGGTTAAGGCGGGTTCCTTATGGACCATGATGGCAAGGGTGACTTTGAACACAGGTTGGCCAGATAAGTCCGAGTCAGTGCCAGAGGAGACGGGTGTACCCAAGCCGTGCACATGCACGTATCATAAGGCCATGCACGGATAATACTGGTATGTAGTCGTATCCTAAAGCGCATACGTATAATATACCTTGTGCCAAGAGCCGAATTCCATCAAAATCCCACTTGTTGGCCAATTTTCGACCCTCAGGTGGGCGGTCACAGGTGGGCGCACCCACCCACCTAAGTGACCCACCCATGTGGTTACTAGTGGTTTTAAAAAGTATAAATAGTATTATTATGTTTTTCATTTTCTCATTTATTACATTAAGAGGTTTGGTGAGAAGAGTAAAGAGGAGAGAGAAAAGAAGGGAGAAAAGAGAACGTAGAAGACGAAAGGGGAAGGAAGAGGAGGAAGGAAAGGATTTAAGCGGCGCCAAGGCTAAATCTTCCCATTCCGATGCCAGAAGAGTGATCCCCAACACGAGATCTACGATTGGAGGTGAGCAAAGGCTATGTTTCTTAAACTTTCACCAAACCCAAGTAAAACCCTTGATTTGGGTAGAGTTCCTTGAGATCTTGTAAATCCACATTGAGATGATGAATCTAAGGATTAATAGATGGTCTATGTGTTGATTTTGAAGGATTTGAAGAAGTGTTTATAAGATTGGGGAAGCATTGGTAATTTCTTGAGCTAAGAAGTGATTTTTTAGGTTATGAAAGAGTTCTTGAGCAAAGAAGGTAAGATGGCTTTCCAATCCTTAAATCTAACTTAGATCTTGGTTAGAATCGCCTTATAAGACCTTGAATGTGTGGAAAATGTGATTGGAAAAATTCCCATTTGATTCCCCAAAGGTTGGGAAAAGTTTCAGGGAAAAAAAGCATTTTTTCGCCCTCTCAGGTGGGCTGAGACCGGTGGGCCGAACGGCCCGCCTGAGGGCACCCGCCTGAGAGGGTAGGCCCTTGGCCAGGAACGATGGGCCAACCGATGGGCCAAACAGGTCACCTAAGAAGACCGGTGGGCCGATCGGTGGTCCGACCCGCCCACCTGAGAAGATCGGTGGGCCGTGACAAGTGGGCTGTCCGACCCACCCGAGAGGCCCCCAGTATGATTTTTGTGTCCGAATGGACCCAAAACGGACGTGCAACCTTCTTTTATGATTCTAAACATGATTTAGTAATCAATTCTTTTTAGTTTTGATCCCAAAGTGGAAAAATACTAACCCCATTTACTTATGATAGGTTCACCGAAATTTACGTTTCCCACACCGGATCTCACCCGTACCGGACGTGAGTCTTTGTACACGGAAAGTAAGTGGGGAGAGGACATTTGACCTTATTTTAAGGCTTATTTGGCATCATTTAATTCTATCTAGACTAGCCATGTCATCATGTAAATTATGTGTAGCTTAGTCATCCTCATATAATTATGACATGTGTGTTGTGTTTTACTTTCTCAATACTAAATGATTGATGTGCTTATGTGATGAATGATGGGATCACTGTGCATGTGCATTATTAGACTAGATGCCATAGTCGGCTTGGAAACGAGTGCATTAGTGGCTCGTGGAATGGGACGCGGTGGCACTATGTAATCGTACTATGTCATATAGGAGCATGCGGTTTAGGATTATCATCTTCCCATGCTACGACCCTTCCGAACAGGAGTTGAGGTGTTGGGTTACCACTTGGGGGGAAGTAGTGGTCGTGGTTGTCAGGTCACTATGGCGGTTAGACATACGCCCGACTGGTCATTAGGACAGTCGGCAACCTTAGCGGTATATTCAAGAGGGCCAATCGTACTGCTTTTAAATTGCTGGAGTCAGCACCTTTACTTTCTGTCATTTACTTTTATGTTGAGAGCTGGTGGTCAGCATGCTTTACTTTTCTGAGTACTCACGGTGGGCCTTCTCCAACAGCCCTATGGGCGTATCACGGGATGGAGTTCGCGGCTCATACCCGGAGTATACGCGCACTGTGGTTGTAGTAGCACTAAACCAAAGACTTAGTAATGTTGTTTAGGTGGATGAGATTTAAAATGAATTACATAGCATATAGTGCGTATGGATGTGATTGTTGTGTGGATTGTTGTGTGGTCCTTCTTTTCACTTACTGAGCTAGTGAACTCATCCCACGTGTACACCTCTTTTAGATGATTTTGCAGGTCACCCGCCTGAAGGTCAAGGGTCGGGCCCCACAGTTGAGTTTTTCGATGAGGATTGGTGGGTCCCCGAGGAGTATGAGCACGGTACGGATTGCACGTGCGAGGGCTGTGCTGCGGGACCGCAGTATTGATGCCGTACAGGGTTTTACCTTTTGATTCTTTTGGAGACCCATTTTTGTGTACTTGATACGTGAACTGTTATTCTTTTTGTGTACATATCATGTCTGCAGGCCCACATGTATTTATCTATATACTACAATTTGGGTATCAAGTATATTGGGGTTTTTACAGGCAAATTAAGTCTTCCGCTAAACTTTTAAACGTTTATCTTAGATGTGTGTTTGCTGTGATTGGGTATTGTATCAGATGATCCTGGAAGGTTTGGGTTAACCGGAGTTAACCCGGTCACCGGTTCGATTCTGTGTGAACGGGGTGTGACACCAGTCCTACCCCCAAGTAGGACCTGGGGCTAACCCAAAACTGGTAGGTGCTACCGACGGGTCTTGGTAACTGCCGATAGGCCCAAAGCCCAGGCGAGACCAGTGGGTTATACCAAAAGGTCTAGGTCTTACCCGCTTGTAGGCCCAAAGCCCAGGTATGATTGGGGGGTCACATTAGTGGGTCTGACTACCCACCGGTGCTACCCAGTAGTGTTCAGTGGTTTTGCTGAACTTCTCTCCTTCATCCCACCTCTTGGGAATCCAAGAGGGTTGTTCCAACCTCATTTCTCACACAGTTTAGGTTTCATCCACCTGATTATACCATAGATCTAAGTTCAATCAAGGCTTTTGGGAACAAAATTATATCTTGGCTCACGAAACCCCAAAAACTTAGAATCCTCTTTCCCAACTCAAAATGTCACCACAATACTTCCAAATCTGGGTTTGCTTCCTTAAACCTTCAAAGAAATCACATAAGGTTTCTATTAATCCTTTGATTTGACCATACACAAGAGGGTTTGATCATACTCCAAGGGTTTATGGCGTTATTTACCTCGAAACGCATATCTCAAGGCACCAGTCACTATTCCGACGACGAGAAGGTAAGATGCAGCCTCAAAAATCAAGGGGGGATGCTTCTTCCCTCTTCCTTCCCATCTCTTTCCTCTTTTCTTCCTCTTCGTTAATCCTCTCACCAAACTCTTTTTGAATTCATAAATGGGGGAGAGAGAGAGAGAGAGAGAGAGAAATAAATAAATGCTATTTATACCTTGGGTTGTAAATATCTACTAGGCTTGTTTGGTTTTGTCCCTCTACAGATCAAAATGCATTAAATCATGATACTGGCCGAAATAGCTGGCATTATCGGGTACACTTAACTTCATTACGACGGAGAACCCGAAATACACATGCTCACCCAAGTTGGGCTTACTGGGACCCACGTTTCCCTTATAGGTGGGTAACACCGGTGGGTCTTGCACCTACTAGTGACCACCCACCAGTTAGCCGAAACAAGGCTAATCTTGCTGTAATTTGGTAGGAAATGGGTTTTTACGCATATTTCACTCCTACCTCCTGTTGTGGACCAAGTTCTCATCATCTAATAAGATCTCATACCTTTCCTATTCGTACATGGCTTTATAATACGTGCAAGGGCACGGCTTTGGGGTGCAAATCATACCTGGTACTGGCTCAATTTTGTTCGACCACTCTGCATTTGACGTCACCCTTACTATCATGCACCATAGGGCACCCGCATCAACCCTTTCCAGTTTAGACCCTGCAAGACCATACTGAACCAATCGGTCAATAAACTGGGTTTAGGGATTAGAGCTCTACATCTACCCCCCTCTTTAAAAATTTCATCCTCAAAATTGAAGTTACCTGGTAGTCCGAATAGATGAAGGTATTTATCCTAGATTTCATCTTCTTTTTGCCAGGATGCCTCCTCAAGAGAGTGATTGGCTCATAGCACCTTTACAAAAGTAATGGATCGATTACGAAGGGTCTTTATCTTCCAATCTAGGATTTCAGTAGGCTGTTCTTCATAAGTCATATTAGCCTCCAAGTACTCTGGTTCCATAGTTAGCACATGCGATGTATCATGAACATACCGCTTCAACATTGAAACCTGAAACATGACGTGAACGTTGCTGAATGAAGGCAGAAGGGCCAGTATATACGCTACTAAGCCAACCCGTTTCAAGATCTCGAATGGGCTAATATATCTTGGACTTAACACGCCCTTCTTGTGGAACCTGTGTAAACCCTTGGTAGTAGAGATTTTGATAAATACATCCTCCCCCATTTGGAATTCAATGTATTTTTTATGGTTGTCCACATAGCTCTTTTGACGTGATTGGGCCGCCTTAATTTTCTCATGGATGGCATTAACCTTATCACACGTCATCTGTATCATTTCCAACCCAAGTATTCATCGTTCCCCCACATCATTCCAATATAAGGGAGTTCTGCACCTTCTGCCATACAATTGCCTCATATGAAGCCATTCCAATTGTGGCCCGATAGTAATTATTATAAGAAAACTCCATAAGAGGTATGTTTTCTTCCCAACTGCCACTCATTTCCATTGCACAGGCCCGAAGCATGTCTTCTAGTATTTGTATGGTTCATTCTGATTGTCTGTCAGTCTGTGGAGGAAAGGTAGTGCTTAGGTTCACCTATGTTCCCATGGCATGCTAGAGGCTCTTCCAAAATTTAGATGTGAATCTTGGGTCTTTGTCTAACACTATACTCACCGGCACTCCATGCAAGCGAACTACATTTTCCATGTAAAGTTGTGCTAGCTTGTCCATGGAGTAGGTAGTCTTGATTGGAATGAAATGGGCAGTCTTAGTAAGCCTGTCAACTATCATCCAAATTGCATCCATTCCCTTGGGTGTACAACGTAGCCCGGTGACAAATTCCATGGTAATCATGTCCCACTTCCACTTCGGTACTGGGAGTGGTTGAAGAGTGTCATAAGGTCGATGCCACTTTATCTTGACCTTCTGACACGTGAGACACTATGCCACATACAGGGCTACTATAATCTTCATCCGTGGCCACCAGTAACTTTGCTTAAGATCTTTGTACATTTTGGTACTTCTGGGGTAAAGCGTATATTTTGAGTTGTATGCTTCCTTTACTTTCTTATCCTGTATCCCCATGTCATTGGGCACACATAATCTTCCCCAAAACAATAGTGCTCCATCACTGGCTATTGTGAAATCAGGATCGTCCATCCTTTGCTCTTGGATTTTAACTCTGATTTCCTACAACTCAGGATCCAAGGGTTGCTTCATAATCATCTCATGCCTAATAGATGGCCACACTTGTAGAACCTCCAGAGATAAGGTTAGTTGTTTAATACTATCTGGATGCTAATCAAGGTCTAAGGTCGCTCCTTCATTTAAAATGACTTCATCCATCAACATGGCCTCTTGCTTAAGTTGTGGGCTGGTGGCCAAATAAGCAAGTGATACAGTTTG
The DNA here is from genome assembly GCF_013358625.1 of Macadamia integrifolia. Taxonomy (NCBI): domain Eukaryota; kingdom Viridiplantae; phylum Streptophyta; class Magnoliopsida; order Proteales; family Proteaceae; genus Macadamia; species Macadamia integrifolia. The sequence continues at coordinate 30,953,074 of NC_056557.1, forward strand.
AGCTTTCCAGCTCAATGCATCCACCACCACATTAGCCTTACTTGGATAGTATTTTATATCATAGTTATAATCTTTCATGAGCTCCAGCCATCTCCTTTGTCTCATGTTTAAATCCCTTTGGGTGAAGAAGTATTTGAGACTTTTTGTGATCACTGAATATTTTGCACTTCTCCCCATACAAATAATGGCACCAGATCTTCAAGGCAAAGATAACTGCTGCTAGCTCCAGATCATGAGTAGGGTAGTTCTTCTCATACTCCTTTAATTTCCTAGATGCATACACCACTACCTTTCCATGTTGTATGAGTACACAACCTAACCCAATTCTGAAAGCATCAGTGTAGACTGTCATACCACCAATGCCTTCCAAAATTGTCAATACTGGGATTGACACTAATCGGCTTTTTAACTTTTGGAAACTATCTTCGCACTCCCTAGACCACTCAAACTTCACTCCCTTTTTGGTTAAGTTAGTCATTAGAGCACTGATTCGAGAGAAATTCTCGATGAAACGCCGGTAGTAGCCCGTTAATCCCAACAAACTTATAATTTTTGTAGCATTCTTGGGTGCTTCCCACTCTACTACTGCTTTTACTTTTCTCGAATCAACCTCGATCCCATTCTTAGACACTATGTATCCTAGGAATCTAATTTGCTTCAGCCAAAACTCGCACTTGCTGAATTTCACATATAACTATTGTTCTCGCAACCTTTGGAGTACCATCCTCAAGTGTAATGCATGCTCCTCTTCACTCTTTGAGTATATTAAAATGCCATTGATGAAAATGATGGCCTACTTTTTGAGAACATCGTAAAATACTTGGTTCATTAGAACCATAAAAGCTACCGGTGCATTCGTTAACCTAAAAGACATCATTAGGAATTCATAATGGCCATATCGGGTTCTAAGGGCCGTCTTGGGCATGTCACTACCTTTTATCTTGATCTGATAGTAGACAGATCTGAGATCAATCTTTGAGAATACTTTAGCACCTTGCAGTTGATCAAAGAGGTCATCTATACGCAACAACGGATATCGGTTCTTGATGGTTAATTTGCTTAATTCCCGGTAATCGATGCATATACGTAAACTCCCATAATTCTTCTTGACAAATAGAACTAGAGCACCCCAAGGAGAAACACTCAGGCGTATAAATTCCTTATCCAACAAATCCTGCAACTGAGTTTGCAAATCCTTTAATTTAGGTGGTGCCATTATGTACAGAGCTTTAGACATTGGGGCTGCTGCGGGAACTAAATCAATTGCAAATTCTAACTCTCTATCAGGCGGTAGCCATGTAAGATCATTCTGGAAGACATCAAGAAATTCCCTAACTACCTTCAAATCCTCTAACAGTGTGACCTTTGCTTCCACATCTTGTACTGAAGTGAGCTAGCCCTGACATCCGTCTTCTAGTAATTTCACCACCTGTAGGACAGAGATGAGAACCTCTCTAGGTCATTTTTTTCTTATTTTCTTGATACACTAGCTCTTCACCTTTATCACTCACCACTTTTATTTGTTTCTCAGCACACATCACGTTTGCCAGGTGAGCGGATAACCAATCTATGCCCAATATGACGTTAAAATTCTGCTTGTTAAATTTGATAAGCTGGGCATCCAACTTCTTTCCACCTATTTTAATGGGACATGGTTCATACACTTCATTTAATTGTGCAACTTTTCCAGTAGGTGTGCTAACAATTAATTTACTCCCTAGAGCCCTGGGAGTCATGTCAATCTTTCTAGCAAATCTTTTAGATATAAAAGAATGTGATGCTCTAGAGTCAAATAACACATAAGCTAGTATACCCTAGATAGATAGGATACTTGCTACAACATTAGGGCTTACTTCAACCTCCCCGGCTTACAATGCATACATTCTCCCTTGAGTCTATGTTGGTCTGTAAACAAGAGGCTAACTCTGTACAACAGCCATCTTGTACGGGAAATCTTTTGCAAAATGCCTAATTAAATTACAAACATAGCATCTATTTTGGGAGGCTTGCACTGGTACTGGTGCTCTCTGTATTTGACCCGGTGCAGTGGAAGGACGAGGCAGACTTGGGGCCATAGGCACCGTGCTAGTGTTCAAGTGAAAAGTGGTAGTACCCGATCTACTGGCTAGTCAGGGCATATAACTCGATGATCTGTATGGCTGCTGGTATGATGGACTATAGTTATATGACCCATGAAAATTCTTGCTCAAGTTGCCCAAGTTTGCATAAGGGTTGGACCTCTTCTAGAGTCCTGGTGTGGTGGAAGACTCTCCCTTTTGCTTATCCTCTATAGACTTGGCCTTTTGTACAATCTGGGCATAGTCAGTCAAATCCATAGCCCCTAATATCGTACCAATAGACACCATTAACCCTTTCAAAAACTTCTTTGCCTTCTCCTCCGCTGTTTTCATGTGTGGAGGGGCAAAATAAAACAAGTCCTTGAATTGCTACTGGTACTCAAGGACGGACTTGTTTACCTGAGTCAAGGCTGAGAACTCTACTTCCTTCTGGTGTCTGAAGCTGTTGGGGTAATAATTTAACAAGAACAATTCCTTAAAATGTTCCCATGTCGGTTCTGGGTGGGTTGCCATCAAGATAGGCTTGGAAGCCTTCCACCATGAATCGGCCTCATTCTTCAACTATAACCCACCACAGATGAGTTTCTGGGTTTCTGTACATTCTACCACCTTGAATAACTTCTCCATTTCTTTGATCCATCGATCCAGCTCTAAAGGATCACTCCCCACCTTAGTGAAGATAGGTGGCAAGTGCCACCTATCTTAAAGGATCACTCTTAAAGGATTCCACCACCTTTGCAGTAGTGGTTACTGGTAGGTAGTCCACTACCCCTAGATTAGCCAAGTCCTAACACTGGTTTTCTGTTGCTTAAAAATTCAGGGTGTTACACACACATGCACACGCACACTTATGAGGAAGTTGTCAAAGCTTCACCTAGGCATCCAAGCTCCTATTTTAGGATTGGCACCTTGGTTGCCTAAATCTTAGTTTTGTATCCACCTCTAATGCCTTGTGTTGCCTAGCACATTGACAACTATGCACTTGTCCCTATGTCATGCCATTAATTATAATGGATCCCAAGCGTGGTTGCAAATTTCATCTTCAGTGCAAAACTCAACAAACCAAAATGTCATTGTTTCATTAGCAAATCAACACGTGCAATTTCCAAACAATTCAACTGATGATGTATATTTTAGCAAGCATATATGTCACTTCTATGCAACCATGGTTCATCATCTTGGTTTCGACAAAAACTGAGATGAAACCTTGAGTCGATACTGATTCATCATACCAAATTTCAACTTATATTTCACAAATTCAATAGTTTTCGATCAATTTTGATCTACCCATTTTTTGTAGTTTTGATTAGTTTTGATCAGCCCATGACATAAGTTTTCTCAGAAATACTAGGTTTTGACCCATATTGCGGTATCGGACTTGATCAAAACCGGCCTCAAGATCGATATGTTGATCCTTGTATGCGACAACCACCAAATTGAAATGACATTGTTTCATTAGAAGAACAATACAAGCAACGAGAAATTTCCAAATACAACAATTAATGTAGCAAGCATATACGTCATGCAGGTGGATTTTTATATGGGTCCACTTTGGATCACCTTTTAGATCTGATAGTTAGCTTCGTCACAGGATGTTAAACTAAAAAGGAGGTTGGGAATCGGGATTAGACTAAAATTTCAATGATGGATTGGTTTTAATTTGATCTTAGTATGGTAATAGGTGTAGTTTTGTATTAATTGTTGATTCTGTCTGATTACTTGCGAGCGTGTGATTAACAATGCTCTCCCCAGTGAATATCCTGATTCTAGATTAAGAGAAAAAAAAAAAGGGAGAGGAAAAGTAGAGGCATAACACAAAATCAGAATTTGGGTGATCTAGGGCTCCACATACGTCTGTATTGGATAAGTTCCCAACTCTAAATATATAGGAGTTGATAGAGACGTTATTGGAGACTATAATGGCTCAATTCTATTTAGGTCTCTTTGACCTGATCTTTAGGGATTAGGATGAGGCCACATGGCCACGTCACTAACATCTCCCACTTGGCCATGTTGGCCGAATGCACAATATCATTAGTTCCCATTTCCAAGAACATCCATCATGACATATCCATTTCCATTCCCATTTTCAGGAACAATAAAAAATATTGTCATGATGAGGAACATTCAGTTCCTATTCCAGACTTAGACTGTTCTAAGTCCAATATATATTCTGAACATATAGTTCAAATTTCAGACTCAGACTGTTCTAAGTCCCATTAAATTTATATACTTAATGTAGGCTTCCACACGAACTCCCTTTGTGAGGGGATCGACTACCATATCGTTCGTAGGTTTATAGGTTACTTTAATTTTACCTTTTTCTATTATATCTCGAATATAGTGGTACTGTATTTCTATATGTTTTTCCTTCGAGCTATTTGTACCATTGTGTATCAAGCTTATTGCTGTTTGATTATCACAGAATATTTCCACTGGTCCATTTATAAGATCTAGTCCAAATTCATTTAAAAACCGTCTTATCCAGATTGCATGAGTACTTGCCATACTACAAGCAATGTGCTCAGCTTCCTGTTTGTGCCTAGCTTTGTGTGTCTTCCAACCCACCATTCACTTAATTCTTGCAATTTCATCTCTTCGCTATACGTTACGGGATCGACTACTTCTTTCACATCTGTGTCAACTGTATGACAAGATGGCTCACATAAAGAAAGGTAATAGTCATCTAAATAAGTTGGGGGCACTCTTGTTCTTATACTCCCACTTATCCTAGGCTCTGTGTCCTGTCCCTGTTGATCAACTTGATCTTCAAGAACTTGGATTCATTGATCAAAAATTTCTGGTTCCTCTTTAGGGTTTTCATCATAATCATTACCAATGACATGCAGGGGTTCTATATCCTCCTGTTGTGGTTCCTTTTCTAGTTTCTCTAGAAATTTTACATTATGACTCTCAATTACTCATTTTTCAAAGTGATAGAACCTATATCATTTTGATCCTTCAGGATATCCTATGAAATTGCACCTAATCATTCTAGAATCTAACTTATTCCTATATGGCTCAGGTATTAGTACATGGGCTACTGATCCCCACTTCCTTAGATTTTTTAAGTTTGATTTTCTACCTGTCTACAGTTCATAAAGAGTAGTCTCAATAGATTTGGTAGGAATTCTGTTCAAGATATAATTTGCTGTGAGAATGGCATCTCCCCAAAGCTCTTTAAAGAAAGTGTATTGTGATAACATGCAACTCACTACATTAAGTAGTGTTCTATTCCGTCTTTCAGTCACACCATTTTGTTGTGGTGTGAAAGACATGATTTTTTGTTTAATGATTCCATGTTCCTCATAGAATTTTTCAAACTCTATGGAGTTATACTCTCCACCACGATCGGTTCTTAGAACCTTAATATTCCTTCCCAACTGATTTTGTACTTCAGTTCTATAGTGTCTGAAACATTCAAATGCTTCAGATTTTCTACTAAGTAAATAAATATACCCATATTTAGATAAGTCATCTATGAATGTGATAATGTAAGTTTTACCACTATGGATATTTACATTGAGTGACCCACAAATGTCACTCCCACTGGGAAAGGTTTCCTAGTCATCTTACTAGATAAACAATGTTCACATACATCATATTCTACTTTAGACAACTTAGGAATTAACCCTAATTTAATTATTTGTTGTAGATTTTCTTAATTCTAGGGTGTCCTAGTCTCATATGCCACATATATGAATCAACAAGATTTGTACAATCAATATAAACTAATGACCCAGTTGCATTTTCATTAATAATATCAGTGGTTACATTGAAAACATTTTCAACAGTGGAAAGTAAAAGCAAATCCTGCTTAGGGACAAATCATCCTGAAGCAAAAGAGCGACAATGTTTTCCAATGGTGACCTCAGTGCCTGTGAAGTGCACATCAAGGCCCTTCTTAATTAGGGTTGGTACTAAAATCAAATTTCGACGCATGTCAGGGCATAAATTACATTCTTCAGGCGGAAATTACCCTTTATGAGGTTAAGCATATAGTCTTCAACACCTCAAACTTTGCTGTTTGAGTTATTGCCTATAAAGATCTTATGGTCACCATGTGCAAGAGGCTTCATCTCTTATTATCCTCTTCTGGTCCTTGTAATGTGACATGTTGAACTTAAGTCAATCCACCACCCTTCATATTGTTCTGCTGATAAATTACACTCACCTGTGCCAATAAACTCTTTTCGCTAAGTGTTTAGTGGTGGTGAAGGTGCACTATTTTCTTTGTTCTTTTTCATAGGGCAGGAAGCCCTAAAATGGTTGATTTTTCTACATTTATAACATGTTCCAGTTGGCACCTTTTGAAAGTTCCTGAACTTCATTTTTCCTTTCCCCTTGAACTCATTCTAGTTATTGTTGGGGTGGAGCTTGTTAGCATTGGGACGGAACCAGTGTTGATGTTCTAGTGATTCCACTTGGTCAATCCCTGGCTAAGTTGGGTTGGACTGGGTTATATGTAATTCACCCATGGGCTTTGTCATCATACACTATTGATAGTATTGCAACTGCTGAGGAAGTTTATCAAGAGTGATATTGTATGCCAAAAATCTGAGTGTAGTTTGTGCCATTGCACAAGAAGGGGGCAAGCTGTTAATTATAGTGGATACTTGGTAGTTATCTGACACCTCTGATCCTGCACCAGCTAAGTCTTGAGTTTTAACAATTATTTTATTGACAACATCCTCACCCTCAGTGATTCTGTGAGTCAGAAGCTGAATGTGGGTTTCAGTTTTCACATCATACTTGGCCTTCACAACTTCCATTATTGATTTTGTTGTTATGTGTTTGTTAAACACCTTCATCAGATGGTCTTTCATTTCTAACAGGATCATGCTTCGGGCTCTCTTGTCATCTTCAGCCCATTTTTTTGCAACTTTAATTTCTACAAGGGTAGCACCATCCCTAACCACGAGTTTTGACTCTAGAACATGGTCCATCTTCTCGTTTATTAGTACATATGTGATTTTCATGTTCCAGGTTTCATAGTTCGACTCAATGAGTCCCTCAAGGTTATTGATTTCATGAGACAAAGGTTTTTCGGCCATGGTGATGTTAAAAAAAAATGAATAAATAAATAAGTTTAATTTTCTATTCTAATTATATGTTTTCACATATAGGTTTTTTCCTTTTTTTTTATTTTATTAATTATTTCTATTATTTTAATATTCTAAATTCAAGATGGATGTGAATCAGATCAATTCATATGATAGGTGGAATAACGCGAAGGTCATAGGTTCGGGACCTGTATGGGCCACGGGAGGGATGTAAATCGGTTTAATTCATATATATATATATATATGTAATTTTCAAGTGTAATTTTATTGAGAACTAATTCAACAGAAATATGAAAAATAGAAGAAGTCGTACATAGCATGTTTGATGTTCAAATAAAATCTAGTTTCATTATACTATTCATATAAAGAGAGCATGACAATAAAAAAATAATTCAAGACGAAGAGATTTAGAAACAGATATGCTCATACGTTTCAACTCAACAAGTTTTTATCTAATAGGTTCAAACATGACATCTATTAAAGACATAGAGTATTTATTCTAAAATGATAAACTGCTATAGCTTATCCAAAAGAAAAGTGAACGTTGAATAAAAAGAGAATTAATATTATAAGATGAGTTGCACTTACCTTTTCGATAGCAACTAGGAAAGTAAGATTAAAAAAATTTGGCAGCGTTGCAACAGAGGGATTCTTGAGGGTTCGCAGATGCAAAAGACAGCTCCTCAAAAACGTAACAATCCATGATTTTTCTTTACCAATAAGAATTAGGTTCTTGTGCTAGTGGGCTCACGCACTCAAAACTTGAACTTGCTCATCGAAGTGGACAGTAAATAGATAGCAAGGCGTAGACTATGTAGACAGGATTGAAACCTTTAAAGGGATCAAAGATCGCCCAAAGGACAAGGCAGCCGATCATAGCCACTGGTATTGATGACCAAAAACCAAAACCGAAACCGTTGCTATTGTTTACCGGAAAAAAATTCGCTGCTTTTGACTACAGAAAATGGCTTCGACTTCCCTTTTATTTATTTATTTATATATTTATTTATTTATTTTTATTTTTTTTAAACTAGAAGCCGTTGGCTCTGATACCAGTCTCCGATTAGTTGCATGTGTGTGATTGACGATGCTCTCCCCAGTGAATATCCTGAATCCAAAAAAAAAAAAAAAAAAAAAAAAAAAAAAAGAAAAAGGAGAAAGAGGAAGAATAGTCATAACACAAAATCAGAACTTGGGTGATTTAGGGCTCCGTATACATCTATATTGGATAAGTTCCCAACTCCAAATACATTGGAGTTGATAGAGCCGTTATTGGAGACTATAACGGCTCAATTCAACAACGTAGAATCACCTTTCCCCCAAAAGTCTCCATTCCATTTAGGTCTCTTTGACCTGGTCTTTAGGGATTAGGATGAGGCCACATGGCCACGTCACTAACAGATTCAGTGTTGGAGTTGGTCAAGTGTAAGTCGAGTCTTAAGTTAGGATCCTTGCCATTGTTGTTCAAGTAGATTTAAAGCATAAGAGTAACAAGTATTCAAGTGCTCCTAGGATAAGGTTCAACTATGCTTTGGTTGATTTCACTAGTTTTCTGGATGAAGCAGTTTAGGATTAATATAAAGGTCTCTATTCCTTCATATGGAAAAATGAGACTGATATGCATCGTTGGGAGGGTGTTATATCATTATCATATGATGCTTCTTATGTAAGAAAAAGAATATAGACAATAGATATAAGACTCGACTGATACGGATATTAATTCTATTAAATAATAAAGAAAGGTATGAGTTATTTGTCAAACTTGTAACAATAATGATGACAGAAGTCCAAAATGTAAAGACTTGAGTCATATAAGTATACTCTCCTTAAGGTATTTGAATAATACGTCCTCACCTCCATGATAAACACAACTCAAAAACAAATTATGGGGTGTTGAATTTTAAAAATGTACAACCCCTAATCAGGGCCTCTCAGCCAAGTCGGGCTTGGCATGCACGATTCAAAAGCACCACAAGAAGCCCTCACACACATGAGAAAAGAGAGTTCATCTCCAAAGGGTTTGCACCATTAGGAAACAATCTTAGATATATATCACTAATTCTTTTTCTTCAAAACCAATGTGGGACTAAACTTCAAAGAATAACTTTTGCTTTTTTGCAAGTTGTGTCCTTACTTCTGTTCCAACTCATTCCAAAAGCCAGAAAAGGGGGGAAATGGTTTTATGTTATATGCTATTAGTAAAAACCCAACATCTTACTTACATGTGAACTTTCTTAGTGCCAAGATCATTCAGAAGATGTCGCAACCAACCACCCTTCACCGCTGTTGCCACCATGGCTTTACATTTTTTCTGTGTTCAGTCTAAAACTTGATCTGGCGTTCTGCTGCTCCATTTTTCCAGACTTCCAGGTTCTTCTCCTTGGAAGCCAATTTTTTTGCAGCCACTCCATTACCCAAAAAAAGTCCTGCAGATCACCAATGCACCAATACTCCATTAATCCTTTGGTAAATTAAGAAGATAGATTCTTCGATCTACTCTTCTATTTTATGGGCTAATTGATCGATATTCATTGTTGGCTAATGCACTTCCAACAATTGGATCCGACTTTTTTCCTTCACCGAAACCCAAAGGGGGTGTTTGTTTCGCTAATTCTATAGGTACATGTATTGATTCTGGTTATAATTCCAATGAGAGACTTTCTCTGGAACAATTATCCTTATAGAATAATTATTTGGCTACCTAATTCTGTGACTTGATTTTTCCTGAAAAACTGTTTGGTTATCCTGAGTCAGTCAATTGGATTCATCTTAAATCCGCATGAAAAACTATTTGGTTCCCATGTTTTTAGATTGTCATCATATTATGATTATAAAGATCGATATTTTCAGGTATGGCAGTTGAACAACCTTGACTGATGTATCAAAAATCATTTGTTTGTGATCATGAGAAAGTGACAAAGCAACATGCTTGACCATTAATGTATAGAAATAAGATTGTTGTATCATGATTATACGTTTCTACCTATGTCATTGTCACTCGTATTTTACGATTCCAATTTACACGACAAATGCAAACACTGTAATCCTTGAATTTGAAATACCATTCTCTAAGGTGGGTAAAAACTAAAGAGGGAATTGCTGACGACTTTTATAAATAATTCACCCAAACCTGCACTATATTGACCATATCATTAATCTTCTACATGTCAATGCTACCCTCACTGAAATGTCCACAAAGTGGTCCAAGTCTAGATGTAATATCAAGAATAAATACAGAGTAAATCCAACTTATTTTAGAGAAAAAAAAATTACATAAATTATAAGATTCTTCATTCTGCTATTGGAAATGTTTCCAAGGCATTTGACAATTTTTATTATTTTGAAATTGAGATTCAGAAATTATGTACAACTTTGATTGAGATACTTCCCTCACATCCATTTTTTTTTCCTTTCATACTGAAATATAATCACAAGGGGTCTAATTTCCAAGGTTCTTGATCGAAAACTTGAAAATTGCATATCTTCCAGCATCTCAGATGAAGCTGAAGAGGATGAAGTTGAAGAAGTTGACGAAGACGGCACATGAGGGACTAGAATCTCATTTGAGTTCAATCAGAGGAACTTCATCTGTACAGAAACTATCATTGTTATCTGTACAATTGAATGGGCTTGTAATACTGATAAGTTGTTTTCTTGTTCTTTAATCTCATTAACAGTCGACTCTAAAAACGCTCATTTCCCCTGTTCTGGTCTGCTTCACAAATGGCAGAAACAGAAAATTGTTGTTGCAGTACTAGTGGTGGTGTTGGTGATGGTAGTTGATGTGGGGATTGGCTGGTGAGTGACGGTATCAATTCCCATCTTCTTTAGCTCCTTGATGTGGGTGTTCCAGTGATTCTTCATTTCATTATTAGTTCTACCAGGGAGATGAGCAGCTATCTTGGACCATCTGCAAAACAGGAAATACAGAGAGAAAGAGGTCCTTGAGTTCAGTAAAATTGTGGAGTTCAGAGTATTACCATAGTAAATGCTAACCTGAAATTAAAGAAAACAGAGTTTACAGAATGGAGAACCTGTTGCAAAGAGAAGCATGGGGATCAATAACCATTTCTCTTCATATTCTGATAACAAACCCCTTTTCAAATCAGGTCAAAGGTCATTGGTCCATTCTAAGCCTGCAACTTTTTCCACATCTTAATTTCCCTTCTTTTTTCCATTAATACTTTGTCCAAGTGACCTAAAAGAGAAGCAAAAGAAAAATCCCAATCACCGCATTACATATGATGATTTTCAAAACTAAATTATAGATTTCTGGCTGTAACTATGGTAGTCTGGTTAGGTGCTTGGATATACTTAGAGCTTCCATCAAGAAAGCAGTAACGAAGGCACTGACAGAGGAGAAAGGAGAAGTAAAAGACCACTCTTCTTGTGGGTCAACATGTTGTCCTTGTGCATTGCTAACCATGCATTGAAGAAAAAGAATGAAGAAGTTGGATCACTTTGGAGAGAAATCTAGAGAAGAACTAAGGACCAAAAATAGAAGAAGACCAGATTGGAGATCCTAGGATCTCTCTCAAGAACTTTTTACATTTCATGTTCTGATTCCTTGAAATTGTTGATATTAAAGTAGTATCACAAGTCATAGACTTATTTAAATATATCAAGTAAATTAACTAATATGTTGCATGTGGAAGGGGACACCAAAGTGTAAATCAACTTGTCCCCAAGGTTTGGCTTCATAACCCAAAGCCCACTGACAAGGAACCAAGTTTGGCATTTACGCCATTAATAGTAGAGTTGCGAGATCTTTGACAACATTAATAAACTGCTGACACCACAGAAAGGGTCATAACTATTATAGGGTGAACTCTGTCATAACCTTTTGATTACATAATACAAGAGCATCTAGAAAACCAAATCCATTCATCAGATCAAAATAAAAATTGGATCCAAGCAACCACATGGTGTAAAACAGACTGATGTTGCTGATCCCACTCTGGCATCAATATGATGCAGATCTTGGACAGGAATGGTGTATAAGTTGTATTTTTCACCCCCTAGATACGGACTGATAGATTGATTCAATTGAGAAAAGCCCATTAGACACTTCAGTCCGTTGCTTCAATCTGGCCCAATCCCCTTGCCAAGGAGAATTTCCCAAACAGGTTGAACAGCTAATGCAGAGTAACACTAATGCAGGAGTAGATTACAAGTAACTAATTCCGCAATTTATAACCCCAAACAATACAAATAGGAGCAAGAAACAAAGAAATAATACCATCAAATAAACTCCCAAGGATACAATACCCATATAGGAGCAAAACCAGCCCAAAACCCAACCCGATAGGAGAGAGAACGACCTTCTATAGAGCTGGAGAGAGAAAGGTGCGGCCAGGTCTGTGGGAGTCCAATTGAGCTGTACTTTTGGGTGGAGATAGTCCCTAGGGAGGACACAAAAACCCCCAAATATGAAGGGCTTCTGACGGCTGGTTATGGAGTTACGCACTTTCTTGATTTTCAGACCTAAGAGAGAGAATGAAGAATTCTGCAGGAACATCAACTTGTCTTCTTCAGATAACCTTCAAGAGAGGATCGATTGATCTTCTTAGAGTATAGAACCAGTCCTCCAAAGGATCTATAGATCAGATCTCAAGCTTGGGTAGCAATGAAGGTCAATTGGCTTCAAGAACAAGAACTCTTTGGCTGGCTGATTCTGATTTTGTATGCTTTAACAGGTCTGAACTTCTAATAACAATAAATAGAAAAAGAAGAATCGATGGAGGGTTGAGAAGGGTGAAAGAGAATAAAGGAATGGGTATCTCACCCCTCAAGTTTTGGGTATCACACCCCTCAAAGGTTTAGGCATCTCACCTCTCAATAACAGTTCTTTTAGCTAAAGAGTAATCACTCAATAATTCATTCATTCAAATCTCTAATTATGAGTACATAGGCTCCTCTATTTATAGAGGGCAGAATAGCAATCAAACTACTTAGGAGCTAGTTTCCCAATAGGACTAGACATTCCTACTACAACTAGAAGCTAGTTTCACAATAGGACTAGACACTCCTACTACAAATAGGAATTCAAAATAGGACTAGGACTTGACTTTATGACTCCAACATGGAGTAGAACTAACTAACTAATAGTCCATATAGGACTTTACAACTGACCAATGGCCTAATGGGCCTTTATTAAATTAAATAGAAATTAACTAAACTAATGAATTAAATCCCGTTTTTCTACCTTCTACCCATTTTAGGCCCATTAAAGTGGTCTATTTCAAAGAAAACCCATGGGATCAAAGGCCCAACACATATATAAGACAACCCAAGGCTTATTTGCAATAAAATAAGCCCAAGTAACATATCTACATCAACTCGCCCTCTCTTAGAAAAAATTCGTCCTCGAATTTTGTAGAGTGTGAGGGTGATTATATCATGGTGCACGTCCCTCTTCAAGCCGTAGAAAAATTCAGGTAGCTCTTTGATAATAAAGATGTAGTCTAGAATGTGAGGAGCTCGATCTTCAAGATACTTTAATGGGATGACTAATTCCACATGCTCAACCTCAAGGTCTTCAGATGTATCCATGAGGTCGTCTTCTAGCACGTCCTTTACTTGCTCTTCTTCGATCATAGGCTCTTCAAGTCCCTTGTCAGTGTTCGTGTCTTCATTCGTGTATGTAATGAGGTTTAAAATATACATACCACGATCATCCATCTCACCTTCAACTTCATCACCTTCCTCCTTGTCTTCAGTGGTGGTATCGGCCATCCAATCATCAAGTTGTGGTTCACATACTAACATCTTTGGATTGGCTTCAAGTGCAGCAATGGAAACACTTGATTTCACCTTCTTTATAAGTCATAGGTGTTTTCCCCTTGTCTAACGTGGCTTGTGGGACGTTGTTTGGAGCAGTGGTTGCCTTTCCCCTAGCCATGTTTTCCTCAGAATCATGAGTTGGTGGGTAAGAACGTCGAGGAGTTGACTTGAGAAAGTCCTCTGCCTCTAAGGATTTGTCAATACAAGTATTCATGGAGGGTATCTCGATCACACCAACTTCTCACGAATGTCACGCCTTAATCCCAATTTGAAACGGGATATGAGTAGTTCTTCATCTTCCTTATAGGCACCTATTCATGAAAGTAATTCATTGAATCGGTTAGCATATTCTTCTACAGTCATAGTACCTTGCCTGATGGTATTCAGCATGTCGTAGAGCCGACGTTGGTAGGTTGGTGGTAAGAACCTTTCATTGAGGATGAACTTCAAGTCTTCCCAACTGCGGGGCATCTGGCGCTTGCGCATGAGCTTGTCTTCTTCATTCTTCCACCAGTCCCTAGCTCCACCAGTTAGCTTGGTAATAACAAATTGGACTTTCCTTTCAGGCATACGGTACCACCGGAAGTAGTCATTAAAAGAATTCACCCAATCTTGGTAATAGACAGGATCATGTCTTCCATTGTACTCTTTTAGTTCCAGTTTAACCTTGTATGTATCATCAGGCTGATAAAGCTGATTGTCATACTCATCATACTCTTCATTCCAAACTGGTAACCTTCGAGGTTGCATGGTGACTCTTCTGGGAACATCACTAGTGTAATTGACAGTAGGTTGAACATTAGTTTGGGCAACAGTTGGCTGGGTGTTAGAGTGGGCACCAGTACTCACTTTTAGATCAGCCAACTGTCGGTCATGTCCATCCAACCTCGTAGACAAGGCTTGGATTGCTTTCATCACATCTTGAAGGTGGGTTGGGGTTCTTCTGTCTGAGCCATAGCTCTGATACCACTTAATGCAGGAGTAGATTACAAGTAACTAACTCCGCAGTTTATAACCCCAAACAATACAAATAGGAGCAAGAAACAAAGAAATAATACCATCAAATAAACTCCCAAGGATACAATACCCATATAGGAGCAAAACCAGCCCAAAACCCAACCCGATAGGAGAGAGAACGACCTTCTATAGAGCTGGAGAGAGAAAGGTGCGGCCAGGTCTGTGGGAGTCGAATTGAGCTGTACTTTTGGGTGGAGATAGTCCCTAGGGAGGACACAAAAACCCCCAAATATGAAGGGCTTCTGACGGCTGGTTATGGAGTTACGCACTTTCTTGATTTTCAGACCTAAGAGAGAGAATGTGAAGAATTCTGCAGGAACATCAACTTGTCTTCTTCAGATAACCTTCAAGAGAGGATCGATTGATCTTCTTAGAGTATAGAACCAGTCCTCCAAAGGATCTGTAGATCAGATCTCAAACTTGGGTAGCAATGAAGGTCAATTGGCTTCAAGAACAAGAACTCTTTGGCTGGCTGATTCTGATTTTGTATGCTTTAACAGGTCTGAACTTCTAATAATAATAAATAGAAAAAGAAGAATCAATGGAGGGTTGAGAAGGGTGAAAGAGAATAAAGGAATGGGTATCTCACCCCTCAGGTTTTGGGTATCACACCCCTAAAAGGTTTAGGCATCTCACCTCTCAATAACAGTTCTTTTAGCTAAAGAGTAATCACTCAATAATTCATTCATTCAAATCTCTAATTATGAGTACATATGCTCGTCTATTTATAGAGGGCAGAATAGCAATCAAACTAGTTAGGAGCTAGTTTCCCAATAGGACTAGACATTCCTACTACAACTAGAAGCTAGTTTCACAATAGGACTAGACACTCCTACTACAAATAGAAATTCAAAATAGGACTAGGACTTGACTTTATGACTCCAACATGGAGTAGAACTAAATAACTAATAGTCCATATAGGACTTTACAACCGACCAATGACCTAATGGGCCTTTATTAAATTAAATAGCAACTAACTAAACTAATGAATTAAATCCCGTTTTTCTACCTTCAACCCATATTTTAGGCCCATTAAAGTGGTCTATTTCAAAGAAAACCCATGGGATCAAAGGCCCAACACATATATAACACAACCCAAGGCTTATTTGCAATAAAATAAGCCCAAGTGACTTATCTACATCAAACACACTTGTAAACATTTTTTGAAGTTGTAGCAAGCTTTTTTCCTGTAGTTTTTTTTGGGTCTGTGGAGATTAATGTTCATGTTAGCAAATAGGTTCCAATACATTGTATATGGTGATAAAACAACTTTCTATATAGGTCAAGTAGATTACAAATTGGCCAGTTGAAGTCAATTTTGTGTTATTGGCGGACATTATGTATTTTGGGGGATTTTAATGCTTTTGAGGCTCATTGGTAGTTTTAGTTCTAATAATTAGTAGGCTTTCTAGACTGGCCAGCTGCTATGGAAGGTTTTCTACTAAGTGGGTTGAATATTTAAAAGGAATAAGAAAGTCCTAGTTGTTATAGGACTTGGAATGGGCAGCAAGTCATCAACCACATAAGCACACAAAATGAATGAAGTGAATCACTTAAGTCTCCATATTTTCATACATTTGGAGTGATCTCTCATGAAACGGTCAGAAGATGGAATATGGCCACAAGAACATGTCAGATTTACTTCCACCATGACAAATTAATAAGAAAACCAAAATCCAAAGAAGTGATTGTATCCTGACATTTTTACACAGGAAGATGCAAACACCATTTCATACATTTCCAAGTCCATCTAGCCTGGCTAGTTTAAGAATCACAAACCAAATCCCGTTAAAGAAACACCAATTACTACATTATGCATGTGAATAAAATTAGAGAATCCAAGCTCTAAAGCTGTAGTAGATGACACTCAAGAAAGTCAGAATCACAGAGGTATTTCTTGCTTAGAACAAAAGGAAAGAGTGGAATAATTCAGATATTTGTGATATAAACTAACAGAGAAAGTCTTGCAAGTATCCAAAGCTACTACAGAATGAAGAACCAACTGAAAAATAAGGTAGCAACTAGCAAGTATCCCCACAAATTCATTGAAACTGGATTCATCAAAAGACACCTATTCCTCTGCTTTCAATTTACAAAGAACCAACCACAGAAATCTCCCCCTGATTGCAATGACAGTAATCTGGGCATATATTAAGTCATTTGGTCAAAATTTTCATTAATGTCATGCAGATAAAAGGAGAAAATTTGAGAACCATACCGATACCCCTTGAAGCTAGTGTTTAATGGGAAAAAGTTTGAGAAAAAATTCCCTGCAAAAGATCACAATATGATTCAGTAATCAGTCAATAACAAACCAGAAAAAGTATAAAAAAAAAAAAAAAAAAACCCAAATAGAGAACAGAACTTATCTTATAACAAGAAAAATAATTAAACATCAAAACTATAATCCACTGGGGGTGCGTCCAAGAAAATAAATAGGAACCCTAATTGAATAACAAGCACAAATTTTACAGAAAACCAGAAACCCTTGCTTCATATCTTCCCCTCCAGAAAGCAGACCTTGTCCAGGTGTGAGATTTCAATTCAATTAATCAATTAACAATTTATTTAAATAATAATTTTATAAATATAAAATTATAAAATAAAAATATTTATATATATAAAATATATAGATAGAGTTCGAAATTCAAAGACAAACTAAAGAAAAAAATGCAATTCCAATTTACGGTAAGATATTTGCAGAGGAAGAGAGAGAGGAGAGAGGCATACCTTGGTGCTGTTCTGGTTCCAGTGGTTTCGAGCAAGGAGATCAAGGAAGAGGATGAGCAGCTGAGACACCCTGATAAAAGTGACTCCAACTGGAGTCAGGGTTTTCATACCAAGGGTGGAATCATGTAAACCGATTTAGAAAACACCTATTGATTTAGTAGAAAGTGACGATTCCATGGGTTCACATAAATCTGCAATGGTTCATCTCTCAGTGCAACCAAACGGTTTAAAAAAA
The DNA here is from genome assembly GCF_013358625.1 of Macadamia integrifolia. Lineage (NCBI taxonomy): Eukaryota > Viridiplantae > Streptophyta > Magnoliopsida > Proteales > Proteaceae > Macadamia > Macadamia integrifolia. Next base: position 30,970,980 of record NC_056557.1, read on the forward strand.
CTGGAATTACGATTCTACAGAGATACTTTCCGTAGAATCACCAAACCAAACATGACCTAGAAGTCCCATTCCTTGAAACCTGGCCAAAAACAAACCAAACACAATGCATTTCATGCTAGAACAACACTTTATAGCACTCAAATTAGAGAAGAGTTATATGAATATCTTACCTATTTGGTCTTTAGTCGAACACCCACCAAGGGTGGCAACTTTGGCATGTGTATCAGCTCTTAACAATGTGCTGACATTACATAATTTACAACATGAGTAGCAGTAAGTGAATAACTGTCAGAAGGAATCTGCAGGATCATGTACTCTTGGAAATTGGAATGCATATGGACCTTAAGCTGTGATACCATCTTGATCTGTTTGGTCTCCGATCGATATGATCTGGGACAACACCCCCCACCCCCCCAATAAAACAAAAAAAAGCCTGCAGCCATTTACATACATAGCTTAAAATTCTTAAAGTTGGAAGACTCCACGATATGTTTGAAACAAAAAGCAATGAGAAAAAGCCCTCAATGGCAAACAAATACTAGAAAAAAACCATTATAGACACTGAAACTCATTTATCTTGAAATAAATTTCTTTATATTGTATGAACACTATAATTACAGAAGTTAAGAATAGATTTCTCTCAATGAGACAAAAACATTGGGGGGGCAACTCAGTAGCAAAAGCGTGCAGAATGCAGTTGTCAGGAAAAAAATACAATATACAGTCTTGCCAAGATTCTAAGCCAGATCTCAACACCATTACTTAGTGGTTTTGGGCTGTTGAGAAGTCAGAGAAGCCATCCAGTAGCGTAGCTCTTCCTTCAAAGCAGGCAGCATGGGGTGAAAATTTCCTTTCTTGAGTGGCAACAATGGCTTCACCGAACAGATTGACAGAAAAAAATAACTAATTAATTCATTGCATCAAAGAAACATACTGTGAATAAATTGGAAGAGCTAACACTAATCCTGTAAGGCACATGCCTCATTTTTGTCCAGGGATCCAACATATCCAGGTATAACAATACCCCTTAGATGGGGTATCGGCCAAGATTCTACACCAAATTGACAGTCTCAAATATTTGACAAGCACTACGCAAGGGTACCAAAAAAAGGAAATGGCTCTTTCTGCACAGAGAGAGAGAGAGAGAGAGAGAGAGAGAGAGAGAGAGAGAGAGAGAGATTATGAAAATAAGTTGATGTCAAGACTGCCCGACTGGGCGAAGGAAAAAGTTTATTTCAAGCAATAGATGGATTCCATGGATCTTTGGCCACTTGTTTATAGGTTATTTGTGGTACTAGGCCTTAATTATAAGTCCATAAGGGTGAGGTGTGATCTAAGAACGAGATTACAAATAGATACCTTAACTTCTAAGTTCGAAAAGTTCAAGTTAGATTACGACACATACAGCTGTCCATGAATTCTGTTTTGAGTCTATTTACTTTTGATGCAAATATGCACTCGTGGACCGATCCACACCCATCTGGGTATCCAGTTAAAGATGACTAGATCCAATTTGGGTCTTTGGTAGTAGGATCTTTTAAGATTTTATTTCTATTCTCATGCAATCTTTTAGTTTTGGTAGCTTAATTAAGAGAGACCTATCAGGATTTAGTTTCCAATTAAGTTGAGTTTTCAAATTAGAGTAGGTTTCCTTTCATGTTGGATTTTTTTCACTATTTATGTCATGTAACCGATTGAGAAATTAGAGAATGACAAAAGATGAATTGTGATGAGTGTTTGCTTGCGGGCCATTGTGTGTGCGATTCTCTTCACTCCCCCCTTCTTTGTGTGACTACTCTCCCTCCCCTACAACTCTGAGTTTTCTCAACGATTTCTTCCCTTTCCTACCGGCCCTCCAACAACTTGGTATCAAAGCCGAAGGATCTTCTATCCTTCTCCTCCTTCCCCATCAACCTTCTTCCTTTCCTTCCCATTCTGTTCTTCTGGCTTCTGCTGAGAACTGAGTTCCCAAAAAAAAAAAAAAAACCTAACCTCACCCCTGTGCCTCTTAAGCACAACCCCCATCGACCCAGTCCATTGACCCTGGATCGGAACCCTCCCTTCTTCCTAGGGTTTTGACAGAAACCACAAAAAAAGAAAACAAAATCCCTTCGGTATCCCACAGCAAAACCCCACCGTCCTCCACCTTCCCCAACCACTTTAATCAACCCATATCCTCCTTTCTAGGTACTTCCAGCAGCGACAAAGGAAAAAATAAATAAATAAAATAAAATAAAGAGAGAAACGAGAGAGCTCGAATTAGAACAGAAAGAAGAGAAGAAAGAGACAGATTCAGAAAAGAAAAAGAAAATCTTACATACCTGGTTTTTTCTGTATCCCGCCGTCTCACCACAAGTTCTCTCTTCAATCAAAGTCACAACACTCTTCCAGGAAGTAGTCGACACCCCCCTCCTCTGTGCAACCCAACTTCCTTTTGCTGGTTTCTTCTTCGCTGATTCCATGGAAGAGAATATCTTTCCTTTTTCGGTATTGAACCCCACCCCACGATTCTTATTCTTCTTATTGTCCTTTTCTTTAATTATTTTCCTTATCCCAAAACTATCCGTTCCTTTTTCATTGTTTCCTTTCTCCCGTATTTGTTTCTAATTTCCAAATCTGCCCTCCCACACACACGTGACCTTTTTTGTGCTTAGAGTAGGACTCTCCATATTTACAAGTGCACCACTCACTAGACGTCTTCCATATATTTACCATTCTACCATTGTTCTAATCTTCCATTTAATTACTCTTTTGCCAATCACCCTTTGCGATAAGTGTTCTCTTGCCATAATGGGTCCATAGTGATTATGAATAGCCAACCTAGCCGATGTATCTCAAGCTTTTATTGGATATCCGTCAACAAATGCAATTGATAAGAGAGAAGCTTGATGAGATTCAACGACATTGCACGGATATCAAAGCCCAAGCACACTCTACCTTCACAACTACGTGATCTCAACCATTGAGCAACAGGTAGACGAACCAGAGATGAATTACCAATGTTAGAAGATGATATGGTGCCAATGGTCGTTGAAAGTCAACTTGTGGAAAATCTTAAATCGATTGATCTCTTTAGTGAACTGATTGATTTTATTTTTCCAAGTCACTACTTCACTAATGAACTTCGCATCGCGGATTTCGTAGCATTCAATCATGGTTTTGATAGTGAATTCATATAGGCAAGAATGGATGCTAACTGATTAGTGTTGATTCTCCCAATCTACAAAACTCATCCTCAACACCGAAGGAATTGATGCAAATATGCACCTGTTGACCATCTATACCCATCTGGGTATCCAGACAAAGATGAACCGGATCCAATTTGAGTCTTTGGCTAGTAGGATCTTTTAGGATTTTATTTCTATTCTCACGCAATCTTTTAGTTTTGGTAGCTTAAGTAAGAGAGAGTTATTAAGATTTAGTTTCTAATTAAGTTGAATTTCCAAATTAGAGTAGGTTTCCTTTCATGTTGGATTTCTTTTACTATTTATGCCATGTAACCGATTGAGAAATTAGAGAATGAAAAGATTAATTGAATTAGTGTTTCTAAAGCCTACGGGCTATTGTGTGAGCGATTTTCTTCCCTCCCCCCCCCCATTCTTTGTTCGACTCCACTCCCTTCCCTACAACTTTGAGTTTTCTCAAAGATTTCTTCCCTTTCCCTACCGGCACTCCATTAACTTTATTCAATAAGAGAGTGATTAAGAGTCCAAAATATGAGTGGAATACAAATTTCAAAGGACTATACATATGCATAAAACCCTCCTCCATCAAATAAGCATGATTTGAATAATGAAAAGTTTTCTTAAGACTTTTTGAGCTGTTGAACTATACATACCAGACTAGTATTCCAGATATGATTTTCTTCTTCTGATATGCTCTTCAGGTGTGACATTTCCTCATTAAAACTTGAACCCATAACCACTAGGTTACAATGGAGCAACCTTACAGTTGCGCCGAGGTCCACCTCTGAGTTTTCCTCATTCTTCTTCTATATTCGTATCATAGTTATTAAGGCGCTGGTAAGGTGACGCCTAGGCGCTAATGCGGTTGAGAGAGATTAAGGCAGTAAGCCGCTTTATGTTGGGTATGAAAGGCGACCATCTTATGCTATACGTCGGCTAAAGCGATGTCTTATGAGTTATGACGCGTTATGGCAAAGGCGACCGCCTTATGGCTATTTTAAAAAAGATTTGTTTCTACAGCTGATTTATGAATATTCCAAAATAGACTTCATGTTTGGCAGGTGCATAAATTTTGATGCACATGAAATACGCTGGATAAAAAACTAATGACTTAAAACTCTACCAAAAAAATAAGATATTCTTTCAAAACCCCAAATCGCTCCACAGCCGACGGTGAAGCACTCCAGCGGTCCCTCCTTCGATTCTTCTCTGACGACGGCGAAGGTTCCTTTCCCTCTCTCCAGGTATGTTTTTTATTTTTTTTATTTTTCTCATCTTCTGTGAGAATTTTTTTTCTCTCTTCTTCTTTCTTTTCCCTTCTTCTTCCTTCTTTCTTCTTCTTTCATCTTCATCTATTCATCTGTTCATCATAGTCTTATGACTCTCAAGTCTTAATAGTTTTTTTTTTCTTACCTACGGTGAGACCATAAGAGTCGTAAGACTTTGCTGACGCTGTGTGTTTCTCATACCTAGGAGTTGAACATTATTGGGATTGATCAAAGTAGGGCCCTTACATATTAGTAATGAACGAATACTACAGCAATAATGGTTATCGTTTCCCTCTATGGCAAGAGAAAAGGCTTCTATTAATGAGAACTGAGATCCTTTCCTTATGTCTCATTATCTGATAATTGATTCAAATTATTAGCTCTTAATTTCTCCATTCTTATGGAAGTTCAGAGGGCTTTTCAGATTCCCGTTTGGGTTAAAAAAACCTTCTTTCTACCATCACTGGGGCTATGAAAGTTTCTAGGTCTGAGATTTTATTCCAAAAGCCCTGGTGAGGGTCTTGTTGCTGTGGTTTTGCTTTACAATCGAAGTTATTCATCTTGAGGCTAGATTGGGTAGGCATTCCACTCTTCTACTGGTTATTGTTGAGACTTTTACCAATATTCTATCAAATTTCCATAGGCAATACTTGTGGCACTAAAAGCTTGAGTAGTCCATGTTTCAAGTCTGGTGCTTTAGTTTTGGAACTCCGTAGAATCCATCCTATTCAGTCTGGTGAATATTTATCTAGCAAATGAGTAACAGGATTCAACTAGGATTTGAGTCAAATAGAATGGTTTTATAAAAAAATCACATAGGAATGCTTTAGTCAATAAGGCGACGCTTTATGCCTGCCTTATCGCTAAGGCGCTCTGAAAGACCCTCAAACGCCTCCGTCTCCTTACCGCCTTAATAACTATGATTTGTATTAATCTTAATGAATATCTACTTCTCCTAGATTTTTCCTTCTTAGTTCTCTCAAAATGAATCTATTGGTCTCATATTCTTATTATTTCTGCTGACTATAGCATCTTCGAGTCAAAATTTCTATTCTGAACTCTGTATAATTCAGTAATAAATCAGTTTATTAGTTCTGATCTTTAAGATCTGTTATCGAATTTTGATTCTTGCTCCTAGCTTGATTCTTTAGAGGTTTTGAGATCATTCATCAGATCTTACCTAATTTCCAAGATTCTTAATTCGATTGACAGGCCAGATAAATCTGCCTACTCGATCTGATATTGGGCTTAACCAATCATTAGATTCTGACTCATAATTTCTCCTATCACGCCTCTATTTTGACCAAAACAGTGCCTTGATTCTACATCTATCCTAGAACATTAGCAGTTTTATTTTTCCCTTCAGAATTCAGATTCTTTCTAGAACCATAACCTACTAAGTCCATCCAATGGACAGATAGGAATCCAAGAGATGGTGCAACACCTTAAAGCCTTTGGACCAATTATAATATGTGCCATTTGTGCACTACCTGGGCAGGGAGACAGCAATAAGTCTTCTACAAAAGAAACCTTGTTTTTTTATCATAAATAATCTACTTCATTAATAAAGCATCAAAACTTCAAGCACATTAGCTACAACACACAGAAAGAAAACTACTTACTGAGATTCCATGTAATGAGGCACATAAATGACCCTCAACCTGGCCGCCAAGAATTGACACCAGCGATGTCAGGTCTACTGGGCAGAATCTGGGCAACACTATTACCTGGAAGAACTGCAAACACCAAATTGTTCATAGCTCATACTAGGTGCTCAAGCGCTAGAAACAATTTTATGGGATAGCCAAGCATTTTTTCTCCTCAAAATTCAAGATCACCTGGGATTGGAGGTCCAGATAGCAGAGGATTGTGGAGAGGTTGCTGGAAACCCATATTACTCGAAGGTCTGTCAACAAGTGGGCAAAAAATTCCTGCTATGATAAGATAATAAGTATTCTGGATAACTCATATAGCATTTAAACTTACATAATACCAAACAATTTGCGAGCAGCATCCAGATAGCAACTACATATACAAAATCTTGCAAAAGCATGCCACAGCCAAAGGGACAAGATGACAGTGATCATAGAGAGAGAGAGAGAGAGAGAGAGAGAGAGAGCAAACTCGGGCATTCCCATACAGACACAGTTTCTGGAATCTAAGGCCCATAGTTGTAAACCAAACCACAGGAAGCCAACAACAAAGCATTTGAATACTGGTTAAGGTGCACCCTGACCATACACATGGTACACAAGGTTCACCAGAACATTCCTTAGCATGAAACAAATGTTGGTGAAATATAAATATCTCAATCCATCTTATCATTCAATAGGAGAAATGCACAAAGGATAGTAAAATATCCCCAGACTAGAAAATGGAAGTCGGGGTAGGGGCACTTGAATCTTAAATTTAAGGACAAATTAATTATTGGTCCAGTGAGTTGTACTTGTCCACAATGAAATTCAGAGGCACGACGAGGGCCATAGATCCATAAAACACCCACCGATTTATGGATTTAAAATCACTACTACAAATTCTTTTGGAACGTTTATGTGTTCATATATTTTTAATTTCTCTATCCATGTATAGATGTGCTGTAAAAAAATAAAAAGTACCTAGTGCACAAGGATCCTGTTACTGCAGTGTCTGAGGAGGGGCATGTGTATGCAGCATTAACCCCCATTTTTTGGTGGAGAGGCTGTTTCCTTGTTTGAATCCACGACCACCAGGTTGCAATAAAGCAACCTTACCATTGTGCCAAGGCCCACCCTCAATAGATATGCCAATACTACTAGAAAAATGTTTATGAGGATACGGAAAGAAAGTCGAATTTTGTTCCATAATCGATGCTCTGAACTGTTAAACAATATTCATAATTTTCACGTAAACCAGATCTTTGTTTTGACCAATACCGAAAAAGAGAATTTTTGTGTTTTATATGAAGGAATTACATTTGAGAAGATGGAAGAAACCAAGGTTCAAGATTTCAGTTTCAAGAATGACTGAAATGGCACCGCAATATGGTCCATTTCAGTGAAAAAACCAAAACAATGAAGACCCCTCAATTTGCATGCCACTTCATTTTGACAAGTGTCTTAAATCAGAACATTTTATCGAAATTTCGATATTTCAACCGAAATTTCAAACCATGGAAGAAACAACCTGATCAAGAGTATCTCAATGGCTCAATCAAACATAGTTGTCAAGGTGTCACCTAGGAAGGCACCATGTTGGTGCCACCATCCATCCAGCCATAGTTGTCAAGGTGCCGCCTTGGCGTCCAGGAGGTTTTCTTGAGGCCTAGGCCACTGTCTCCTTGTTGCACTGTATGTCACCTTATGTTTTGGCAGTTATTTATGCCAAATACCATTCAAGTAAATGTCACCCCTATTTGAATCCAATAAAATTAGTTTAAAAATCAAACTCCAAATCGTCCAAGAACAAAAACTGGATTTTTGGTTGTAGGGCAATTTTCAACATTCGAATACTAAGGTTTTTCTCAATTCTGATTTACAAATCTTATTATGGTAAAGCATTGCTAAAAACCAAAAGTCCAGTAAAATAGTCTTTTGTTTTGATGTCCATAAAATTATTTACATTCAAGCAATTTAACAACATTCGGCGCACTATAAAATAAATTTGACCGAAATATAACTTTGTTATAACAACTCAAATTTATGTAATCTTAGACTTGTTGGAAAGCTAGTTTTGTGTTATACCTAATACAAAAAGTCTCATGCAAAAATAAAATCATTTGACCAATCAAACTTATTATGGAACAAGAGAATTTCTCTAAATCTCAATAGTCATGTTGATTTTTTATGACTTGATGTGAATGTAACTATGTTGATTTTTTATCACTTGATGTTGCTTAATGTTAATTTTTTATGTCATAAGGTATATATGTAACATAGTAAATAACTTTAGAACATAGGAGAAATAAAAAAATTAACACATGGGCGATTTGATCGCCATATTGCCAACTCAATTAGCCACCCTCCACCGCCTTGGGTCGCAATGACACCGTGACAACTATGCATCCAGCCCTCTCCAACGCCTTGGGACGCCTAGACACCTTGATAACTATGCAATGAAGTGGTCTAAATCTGCTCCACAGAGTATAGTATCAAATTAATTAATTGGAAGCATAATATCAAAGAAAATTGAATTATTACCCATCAGTGTAATTAGAGGATATTTTTATAGGTAAAAAAAGTTAAAGAATTATTTTATCTCATGCCATTTCAAAGCATGTTCAGTTAACCTTCTTGGGATTCCAAGATCTTTCAATTTCAAGCCGTACTTTGAATGTTACAGAGAATTTACTGATCAGGTCTTACAGTAACATGTTTTTATAATGGGAAGCCCAAATAGATTAGATGTATAGGGCCCGTTTGGTATCGTTCTAAAAAAACGTTTCTGAAGTTTTTTCGTTCTATTGGAACGAAAAAACGGAATCTTCTGTTTGGTGCATGGTCCGTTTCTGTTTTTTTGGAACAAAAAGTGAAAAAAAAAACTGAAAAAACGAGATTGGACGGAACTCCATTTTGGAGTTCCGTCTTCCCAGTTTCGTTCCATTTTACAAAAAAAAAAAAAAAAAAAAAATTCCCGATAAAAATCTGAAATTTTAAAATACCATTTTTTCGTTTAAAAACTGCGTTTTGACACAGAAACTGAAATTTTCGTTTATGACACGAAACGGCGTTTCTGGAACAGAAACGATACCAAACGGGCCCATAGTATCTTTATTTTTCCCCTTTCTTTGAAGTACAAGTAAACTGGTCCTACCTTTATTTGAACAATTGATTTGCACGTGATACATTTTTTGTCAATAAGCTTTCACCAATTCCAACAAGTTTTCCTTTTCGATTTGTTGAAACTTGTTCAAATTAGATCCTTTCAATTTATATATCAAAGACATGCTTACGAAGTTCTTCCAACTTATTGATTGACACTAGTTGAGGCTGGCCCAGGGTACAGGGAGCCACCACATATGAGGTGATAAACGTCAATTTGCCTCAATGAAAACAAGAGCTGAAGGAGTATATAGATGACCTAAGGGTGGTCATGAGGAGAGCTACGGGGTCACTATCATATGTGATGGTTGGCGAAGCTGTGTCTAAGTGGTTGGCATTCCATAGCATCCCAACAAACGCCACTACAAGGCCCTATTACCAGAAGATGCTTGATGTGGTTGCCAAAGCTGACCCAAGGCTATAGGGTTCTATTGTATACGAGGTGATGAATGTGTATTTGCCTCGTATAAACAAGAGCTGAAGGAGTTATAGATGGCTAGAGGGTCGGTCATATAAGAGAGCTATGGGCCACTATCATGTGCGATGGCTGGACAAGGACCACAAGAAAGTCCATCATCAACTTTATGGTTTACTGTGACGGGAAGACGGTTTATTCGAAATATGTGGATGTAGCCAAGGAGAAAAAGGATGCAAAATACATTTACAAGTTGTTGAAGGAGATAGTTCAGGAGGTGGGAATAGTGAACATTGTCCAGATTGTGGCAGACAATGAAAGCAACTACAAGAAGACCAGTCAAAAGTTGATAAATAACAATAAGTATTGACTCTTCTGGACTCTTTGTGCAGCACATTGCATTGACTTGATGTTGAAGGACAAGGGGAAGTTAAAAATTGGTGCAGATCGTGGTTGATAGGGCAAAACAGCTGAGTACCTTGTGCCTTCGCCATCATGCAACCACGGTTTCACCCCCTTATTATCATTCTGTTAAGCTGAATTTTGATGGAAGCTCGTGAGGCAATCAGGGTGGAACTGGCATTAAAGGTGCATTTAGGGAGGACTTATGGTGTGTTGTGAATCCTATGATACACTAAAGATACGCACAAAAAATGGATAGGGAACACTTTTTTATACACTTTTGCATTAAAAAAATATTTTAAAAAATAGTTTAAAAAATCTATATATAACATGTATTATGCATAAACACAAATTGGAGAATATCGCACTAAGAATCCAACGTTTGTAGTTGTCCCATAAAAGTAAAATCCTTGTTCCCAACCTTAATTTCCACTTTACTTAGAAATAAAAATGGTTGGCAGCAACTTTGGAACAAAAACCTCTCAAAAAATCGTGTTTTTCTAAAAAATACCCATCTTTAGCCATTATATGACCATATCGGTACGTATCGTACCGTATCTGTATGTATTGACCGATACATACCAAAACGTACATTTCACCTCATATTTAATTTTCCATAGAGTACCGGTATGTATTGATGCATATCGGTGGTGTATCCGTGCGTATCGGTATGTATTATAGGATACATATCGATACAAAAGGATTTTCAAATTTCTATGTATTGTATCAATAGTATCGTATCGGTAAGGGTCGATACAGATATGTATCAGCCGATACGGTACGATACGTACCGATACTTTAAACCATGGGAGTGGCTACCATCAGATTCGTATTCGGCCCAAAGACAAATGAAATACTGCCTTTAAGACCAAGGATGGCTTGTTTGAATGGAAAGTCATGCCTTTTAGGTCTAACAAATACACCAAGTACTTTCAAGCGAGTTATGACAACGGTACTTCATCCTTTTATTGGCTGTTTCTTGGTTGCTTACTTTGACGATATTTTGATGTACAGCAAGCACCAAAAAGTGCACATTAAGACAAGTCATGAAAGTACTTTGTACGGAGAAGCTTTACATAAATTTTAAGAAATGTTCGTTCATTTTGCCCCCAGGTTCCTTTGATTTACTGTCTCATCCAAAGGTGTTGAAGCTAATACGGAGAATATAAAAAACATCACTGAGTGGCGAAGATCCATGCAAAAAGATTGATGTGGTATGACTAATTATAATAATCGTCAGTCGTCAACCTGACGCACCACTACAAATAAGCCATAGGCTTACAACGACAGACCATAATAATGTGCTGACCGCCTACCTAACATACCATATAGTTCGGACAAGTCAAAACGTCCTACATGCATCAAGTCCACCACCAAGATAGTCCTTCACCTAACCTACTTTTATTAAAGGAAGAATGTGATAGCAAATTCTTGACAGCCCCACTAAGCACAAAAGTAACAACTTGAACACACAACTCTGCATTGAAAACTGTGTAACCAGCAGACAAGTCCACATTGAAAACTAGATACGCAACTCACAACTCCGCATTGAAAACTACATAAGCAGCCCATAACTCGAGCCAGGGGTATCTATGAATAGCGGCTCAATGCACCAACATAGCCCAGCACCACAAGCAAACCAATTGCAACTCACGTGCATTACGTCCACCACCAAGACAATCTAAGTGACTATATGTAATTCAAATACAAATCAACAAATAACAAGGATTGGTTATTCTGAAACTGCCAACATGTATCATAGAAGATGCATATAATATCAGAAATGTCGAGAAAATTGATTTTTTTAGACGTTGAGGATATTACAAGCCCAAAAAGGGCAACCAGTTTCCACAGTTCACCTAGTTACTTTCAGATTTCTGCCCACTACAAGATACAGAGCCGGCTCTAGAGTAATTGTTATGGCCTTCTTCTTTTGGCCATATGGGCTAACTTGGTGGACCTTATCTTCTACCAAATATATGAAGGCAAGCAAAGGAAAGTTTGAATGGATACCTACGACAACGAAGGCCTTTCGTCTTATCAAGAAGAAGATGGCAGAGGCACCAGTATTACCCTACCAAACTTTGACTGTACTTTTTGAGGTAGCGACGGATGCTTCACTCATTGGTCTGGGAGCCATGTTGATGCAAGGAGGGCACCATATCACTTCTATAGCAAAAAAACTTAATAATGCCAAGCACCCCAATTCGACATATTATCCTGAGCTATATGCAATTGTCCAAGTGTTGCGCCATTAGAGATGTTATCTTATTGGTATGGAATTAATTCTTTACACTAATCATGAGGCTTTAAAGCACCTTCACTCACAGAAGTCGATTAGAAATTGGTCTGCCAAATGGGTAGCCTATTTGCAACAGTTTATGCTCATTATGAAGTACAAGTCAAGCAAAGAGGATATAGCAGTTGATGCACTTAGCCGATAAGTGCTTACTTTGGATATATTTTAGGCATATGCAATCAGCATTGATCAGATTTGAGGAGAGTACACATTTGATCTTGATTTCAGCACTGTACATATGAAGCTACAGCAGGGAAGACAGCACAAAAAATAATCAATGCATGATGGGTGTTTTGGGGCACGACTATGTATTCCAAACTCTTCTCTATGGCATCACATTATACAGGATTTACATGAAGGAGGTTTGGGAGGACATTTTTGGCGAAGAGACTCTTGCACAGGTGACAGATATTATTGGCCACACATTACAAAGGATGATGATCATGTGCTCAAGAGATGTCATGTATGTTAATTAGCTAAAGGAGGGAAGCAAAACACATATTTATACACTCCATTACCTGTCCCTCACGCACTATGGCTAGATTTAGCATGGATTTTGTGCTTGGACTGCCACCTATAAGAGACCGATATGATTCCATCATGGTAGTAGTAGATCACTTCTCTAAGACAGCCCACTTTTATACCATGTCGCAAGCCTTTTGATGCATACCAGGATGCAAAGTTAAACTTTAAGGAAGTAGTGTGACTACATGGGCTGAGCCTAGTAGCATTGTGTTCGATAGAGATGTAAAATTTATGAGTTACTTTTGGAAGACATTATGGCTGAAAAAACAAATACAAAGCTGAAGATTTCAACCAACTTTCACCCACAGAAAAAACAGACGAAGGTAGTGAATAAAAGCTAGGGAAATCTGTTGAGATGCTTAGTTCGAGATTATATGAAGATGTGACCTTGCATCCTCAATATTTCTGAATTTTCTTATAATAGTTCAATGAACCGAACGGGTTTTACTCGTTTTGACATCTTACTTTGAGTTTAGCCAAAGCGGCCTATTGATCTTGCAACACTACCACCCCAAGCTACAGTTAGCCATGAGGCTGACGACTTCTTGCGCCATATCACTAAAGTGCATGCCGACGTTGATGGCAATATCGCCTTGAACAATGACGTGTATTACGCATTTGTTGATCGTCATTGATGTTATGTGGAGTTGAAACAGGGAGATCTGGTGATGATTCGTGTCAATCCCGAACAGTTTCAGATAGGTGTCAATACTAAACTCCACTAATGTAAGATCGGTTCACAAGTGATTCAATCCCAAGTAGGATCTGAAATATGGCTGGGTAGAGAAGATGTCCTCCAATAGGCTTGATTCTAGCTCTCAAACACTCCCTCACAACAACAAACAAAAGGAAAATAAGTAAAGAAAGAGAATTCGATGGAGGATTAAGAAGGGGGAAGAAGAACCAGTGAATGGGCATCTCATCCTCAGGTTTAGGCATCTCACTCAACTGCATCCCACAGCACAACAGCATAAGCCATCTTTTTTTTTTTTTCATTAATAAATTCGTTTTCAATGTTGTAGCTCCTAACAAATTTATACAGAAGACTCAAAATAGACTCAGACACTAAAAAGGGAAGGCTAACCCAATCCTTAACTAATTGGAAAACCTAAACTGACTAGTAAACTGAAATAACAAAGGAAATAGACTCAAAACAGGACTCTAACTAAACTAATGAATTAAATCTCGTTTTACTACTTTCTTCACATATTTTAGGCCCATTAAAAAGTAGTCCATTACAAAGAAAACCAATGGGATCAAAGGGCCAACACATACATAACCCAACCCAAGGCTTATTTGCAATAAAATAAGCCCATTAAGTGACTTATCTGCATCATTTTACCCTCTTAGAAAAAATTCGATGACGAATTTTGTAGTGTGAGGGTGATTATAGCATGGTGTACGTCCCTCTTTAAGCCGTAGAAAAATTCAGGTAGCTCTTTGATAATAAGGATGTAGTCTAGAATGTGAGGAGCTCGATCTTTAAGATACTTCAATGGGATGACGAACTCCACATGTTCAACCTCAAGGTCTTTAGATGTATCCATGAGGTTGTCTTCTAGCACATCCTCTACTTGCTCTTCTTCGATCATAGGCTCTTCAAGTCCTTTGCCCCTATCGTACATAGTCTCCTCAATGGTTTCATCAATCATTACTTTAATCTCGAACCCTTTTGGATCTTCTGCTTGGATGTCCATAATCACCATAGTTGTAGCACTAATCTCCGTGGGTTCGATCTCTTTGTCCACCATTGTGACCATGTCGCTTTCGATTTCATCCACATTAATACCACTGATAGGAACATCAATGACCAACTCTTTCTCGACAATAGCAATCTTGTGACATGTGGGTGGCTTTTAAAAATCTGGCGGAGGGAAGTACATTCTTCGTTCATGTTTTGTTAGGTACATACCTGCCAACTCATACTCCATCTCGTCCCAAGTTCTAGGCACATGCCCTTGAGCATAAAGTTGCCTTTCATGGACTCTTCAATATTCAAACATAATCACTCATTTGGGAGCAAACGTAATGAAGCCGTTGCGTCTCTATCAAGTTGTTGTCATAGTACACCTAATTCACATATCCATTCAAGGAAGATGTATGAAGAAATTTTCTCATGAAATTCACATGTCTGAGCATTAAATTAGACAATAGTAGCCTCCTTCAATTCTTCGAACTTTAAGTCCATAGTATCCGTCCTTGTGTTTAGTCGTTGGAGGGATTTCATCACATCCTCCAGCGAGTATTGGTTGGAGCTTTCTTCAGCCATAGCTCTGATACCAAATAATGTAAGATCGGTTCACAAGTGATCCAATCCCAAGTAGGATCTGAAATTCTGGCTGAATAGAGAAGAAGTCCTCCAATAGGCTTGGTTCTAGCTCTCAAACACTCCCTCACAACAACAAATAAAAAGAAGATAAGAAAAGAACGAGAATTCGATGGAGGGTTGAGAAGGGGGAAGAGGAATTAGTGAATAGGCATCTCACCCTCAGGTTTAGGCATCTCACCTAGGGCATTTCACCCAATTGCATCCCACAGCACAACAACATAAGCCATCTTTTTTTTTTCATTAATAAATTCGTTTTCAAGGTTGTAGCCCCTTACAAACTTATATAGAAGACTCAAAACTGACTCAAACACCAAAAAAGGGAGGCCTAACACAATCCTTAACTAATTGGGAAACCTAAACTGACTGAGAAACTGAAATAATAAAGGAAATAGACTCAAAACAGGACTCTAACTAAACTAATGAATTAAATCTCATTTTCCTACTTTCTACTTATATTTTAGGCCCATTAAAGTGGCATATTACAAAGAAAACCAATGGGATCAAAGGCCTAACACATACATAACCCAACCCAAGGCTTATTTGCAATAAAATAAGCCATCTAAGTGACTTGTTTGAATTATCCACCCAAGGAAGATGGGTCCCTACAAGGTGTTAAAACAAGTAGGCCCTAATGCTTTTGTGCTCGAGTTACCAGATGATATGACTATAGCAATGTTTTCAACGTGGCTAATCTTCATCTTTATGTTGGGCATCACTCAAACGACAGAGATTCGAAACAAAAGTTACGCTTGCCCCCAATTCAAGCCACTCAACGTTGATGTTATCAAAGAGGTCTTGAATGGTACCTACAAGACTACCCGTCGTGGTACTGGCTATCATGCATTCCATGTCAAATGGAAAGGCCGTCCACGAAGCGACAGTAATTGGATTTATGCTGATGATTCAAGAAGCTTAATCTTGACTTACATTAGCGCTACATGTCCTTCACCCATTCGTCGGAGACTAATGTTTTCAAATCGGAGAGAGCTGATGCAGCATTGAAGACATATTCAAGGAGGAAGAAAAGGCTCCAACAACCTATCGAGTAGGGCTGGAGAAGGTTGCACAACAACCCATGATTTGGGGATTATTTGGATATTTATGTTGTTTGGTTTATTAGTGGTTCATTCATTAGTTGAACCAGCCTGGTTCAATTTAAGTCATGTATTTGTTTTACTTCTAAGGAGACAAGTGTTAGATGTTTGTTTCTTTTTTTAATGTTTCTATTTTAGTTTTTAGAAACTCTTGTACTAGAAGAATCAATTGGAGGTTTCCTTTTTTGAACCTACCTACCTACGGTTTTACAAACTACTTTGCTGCTACTGCTGCTGTTTCTCTTGCTGGGATTTATTTTGTGTTCGATCAAAGTGATGGAAGTTTGATTCGGTGACTCTTTGGGGTGTGAAGCCCAAAAGTCCTCTCCTCTATTGTTATCTTCTTCTTCCATAGTCATTCATGTCGTCATTGCTGCTTCAATCATCACAGGTTTTTAAATCTTGTTCTTCTCTCAGTTCTGCCCAGAATCGCCTCAGTTACTTGTGCACCAATCCATAACTCTCTAGAGCAAGCTAGCCATCATCTAGTGCTGATATTTTGATCGAACCATCCACCCATCTTGATGTAGATCGAGCTGTCAAAAGGAGAGGTCAATGTTGGTCCAATTCTGGTTTGTATCTGGTTCAGTTTCATACATCGAACCAGCCTTACTTTTTTGCAATCGGATCAGCCAACCTACTGTTACTGTTCACCAAGGTACTATTCATGCACCTTGGGGTCCAATATTGACAGCTGGTTTGTGGAAGATGCTGCCAGCACTTGTTAGGATATTACATATTAGTTTCTATTTTTATTTCTTTTCTTTTTTTATCTTGGCATGCAAGCTAAGAACACTTGTTTCCTTTTTTAGTTTCTATTTTCTTGTTAAGTTAGTCTAGTTAGTTTCCTATTTTGTTATCAAAGAAGTTTCTATTTTGTAATTTATGTTAGTTTCCTTTTTGTGTTTAATTGTTAGTTTCTAATTCATTCTTAATTGGTTAGCAAGTTAAACACAAATTAGAAAATCTTATTTCAGTCAATTAGTTTCTTTTTTTGTTATTTTTTTGTGACCAAGTTTTGTAAGGCTATTTAAAGCCCATTGATCATGATGAAAAAAAAAAAAAGATTGAAGTTGAAATTGAGTGTTTACTCATGGGTGAGATAGCAATTACCTTGAGGGGTGAGATGCCCATTCACTAATTCTTCTCTCCCCTTCTCAACCCCTCCATCAGTTCTCTTTCTTTTCTTTATTTTTCATCTTTAATTTCTATTACTAGTTTCCTGCAACACCATCAAATTTGGATTTCTGGACAGCAAGCTTCTTGGAGATTCTATCAGCTACTAAAATATCGATCCTACTGTACGGTTGGTTCTTACCTGGAACTAGCTCCTACATCACATCCAGGGTCCCCTTCAATCCAAAATTCAGGACATTCTGACCTGTGGTTGGTGAGATATAAGAAATCACCATAATTTTGTCCTGTAGTGATTTCTGCTCTGTTTTCAGACCTGAAACAGAGATCGACAGATTCGATTTACATACTCATGTTTTATATAATGTTAACCATATTTTATGAATTATTCTTAGTCCTATCTCAGTATCCAAGTTACCCCATTCATCTAGTTCTATTCTGGTGAATCTGTTCTCAGAAAACCTAACTATATAGCCTTGGTTCCCAGATCTGTTTCCTTCTTTATTTCTAATTTGATCTATAATGCTGCCAGTTGGTACCTTGATTGTTGGTTGTTCTTTGATAGAATCCTCCAGCTTGGGATTAGGTTGACTTGTCAATCCTATTTCTACATTACTTATTTTGCCTGGTGGATCAAAGTGAAAATTTTAAAACATTGTTTTATATAAAATTCCAATCTACATATGAAGCGGTTGATGTTCACCTTTTTTCCCTGTGCTTAGTAGTGGCTCTTATAACCACAGGCTGTTGCTTTGCCCTGCAGTTTGGGTAGTATTGCTGGTTGTCGCTTCTGCCTCTATTTGATCGTGATTTGCTGTTATTTGTTGATTAATGGGTCTGCTAATGACCTGATTCTTCTTTGTGTTTCTACTGATGATATATCTTCTCTGCACATGAAGTTTTCTGCACATCAAGTTCTCTTCATTTTGAGTTCTAAGTTTTCTCTTACTGCCTTGTTGGTAAGATGACCATTTAAGAAGCATCATATAGATAAACTCAGTGTAGCGGAGATGAGGATGTTCAGATGGATGAGTTGTAAAACAAGGAAGGATCATATTAGAGCTGGTTTGGGAGTAGCTGCGATACATGATAAGCTACGGGAAAGTCATTTGAGGTTGCATGGCCATGATCGATGGGGGCCTTTGAGTGCTCCAATATGGAGGAGTGATTTGATCAGATTGAAGGATGAAAAAGAGCAAGGGGTAGACCTAAAATGACCTTGGGAGAAGTGAGGAAAGGCATGTATAGCTAAAGCCTTGTATCAAGTATGATGTCAAATAGAGTTGATTGGAAGGCAAGGAGCAATGTAGCCAATCCCATTTAGTTGGGCTAAGGGGGAGTTGCTGTTGGTAAGATGAACAGAATCTATTATTGGATCTTTTATTTGTTGTTATACTGTGGTCTGTGACTGGACCAAGTGGTGGTCACGGGTTCGAGTCAGTAAACAGCCTCTCCGCAAAGCGAGGATAAGGCTGCGTAAATTATGACCCTCCACAAATCCTGCAGTGGCGTGAGTCTCGTGCATTGGGTACGCCCTTTTCTTATACGGTGGTCTGTGATCAGAAGAGTAATCTCTGGCCTTTCCCCTGCAAGCTAAAGCTTGTTATTTGTGGTTATTGCTGGAATTTTATTCTATGGATGATTCAAAGCCTCCTGTGGACTATATACTTCGATCTGATCCGTTGCTGCTATTGGTGCTACTGCAACTGCTGAGCTGGTTGATCTGCCTTATTTCCACCTCTTGTCAGTGTTATGTTGCTGTTATTATTGGAGACACATGTATTGCTACTCGTGAGTGGAAGATTAGAGATATTGAAGATTTTTTCTTACTATTGAAGAATGCATATTTTCTATCATATATGATGCCCATATTAAAGTTTGCACTTTGCATATTTGCTGTTGTTTGTGTCTTCTTATTGAAGATTAGTGTCTCCTTCTTGGAGATTATTACTTGTCTCCTTTGTGGAGATTATTGCCAGTGTCTTCCTCATAAATATTTTTCTGTATTACTCGTGAAGATTATTGCCTGCCTTCTTTGTGAAGGTTATTTCCTCCGTCTCCTTAGTGAGATTTTATCTGCCTTCTTATTGAAGATCATTAACCTGCAGTGATAATTTAGCTGCTCTTATCAGGGCATTTGTCACTATTTTTACTATTGCTGTTGAAGACTTTTGGCCTGAAGCGATGATGTGTTCATCTTCTACTGCTGCTCTTTTCTGGCCAATGGTTGATGTTGCTTATATTGTTCGTTGTTATCTGGATTTCTTCTTCATGAAGAATTTCTCTGTTGTTGCTGGTGGTGGCTGATATGTTTTGTTGGTGATGCGGCTAGAGGATATTTTTTGTCGTTCTATTATTTTCTGCACATCTAGGTGTGATTGCTGGTCATGTCTTCTACAATTGATATATCTGTCAAATTTGGTTCTGCTGGTTATGTCTGTTCCAGTTGTTCTTGTTCCAAACTGTAGCCTAGGATATATATGCTACAGCTTGAGGGGGAGTGTCAAGATTATTGTGTTTAGTTGTTAAAGTTGCTACATGTTAGTTATGGTCTTTGTTTATAGTTGTGGTTGTTGTTTATTAGTTATTATCCATTGTAGGGAAGTATTTTACTACGTTCCTTTCTTAATATGGACTTATGTGTAATTACACATAAGTCATTGCACATAAGTCTAGCTGTCATAGGTTTGTAATTAGAAATACATATGCTGGCCATGGTTTAGACATCTAACCTGACCGTGAGCTCTTCTCTCTCTCGAATATCTTCTCTTCCTTTCTTCATCTTCTCCTCAGTTTGCACAGGTACTGGTATTTGGGTTTTGATATTGCACTAGATATCATTTTATTTTATTTTTTTTTTTAAGGAGGGAGGTGAACCTTGGAGCAATGGTAAGATTGCTCCGTTGCCTCGCAGGTTCGAGTCAGGAAACAGCCTCTCCGCGAAGCACAGGTAAGGCTGTGGTGGTAACGGGATTCCTCGTGCCCTATTTTTATATCATTTTTTATCTTTTCTTGTCCAACTTTTTAGTAAAGGTCTCTTGTCACCTGAAAACTTTGTGCAAACCAAGAAAGTTCCCAACCAGCCCAACCACCCTATTATATAAAAGAGAAATTGACCCTATCATGCCTCCATGTCATATTATCCTCCAGTGCAACCCTGTTTCAAGTACCACCAAGAACCACCCCTCAAACTCTATTGTATTTTGTTTAATCTCAATAATCTAATCTGAGAAATCCTAAATCTCATCAACATCCAATCTTTCTCACCCCATTCCATTCTCACAAACTTAGTAGTAAAGCAACAGCCCGTCCCTCCTTTTAACAACTAAAACATCAAGAAAGCATCCCCTCATTAGGTTCTGGTTCTTTGGGTCCAATTCAGCCATAGGGTTTTACTTCTCATAACCATCCTACATTAACCATGGGTTTTGTTTCCCTAACCTTATCCTACATCAACATCTCAAATGAGCACCTTTCACTTGTTTAGACATAACCTAAGCTACCACAAACACTCAAGACGGTCAAATCAACCATGTCAAGAAATTTTTCGAGCTGAAAATGGACAGTAACCTACTACTTCCACCTCACTCATAAACATTGATAGGACACCTTCAGAACTGAACTTTGGAATTAGTTCTATATCAATTGATCGTTGATAACAAGGATGCAAAATCCAAACCAATGCTCAACTCACATAGGTACATATTCTCTCCACATCTTGTTTATAGGATAAGTGACAAAACTTATACATACCATCAGTTCACAAAAAGTGTTAATATCAAAATTACCACGAGGTACAACTAAATGGAGGGCCCAGAGCCAGAATGTGCAACACATTATAATGTAGTTTTTTTCTGTAACAAAGTCGTGGACTTCCTAGTTTGTTCATCTCTTCCATTAATAACATGAATACCAATTGAGTAAAACCCAAAAAATCAGCAGTGCAGACAAAGATAATTCCTCCGGAGTTGTGCTGTACAAACACAAAAGGACCTTTTATTTCCTTAAAAATTGTGGGTGCATGTTTCCAAGGGGAAGTATCAAAAAGTTTCACATACCTTCATGGGCAAAAGGTGGCCCTGACTTTGGAGTTCTCCCTCCACCCACCCACACGCCATGATGATTATTTGGATTGAATTCGTTTGAAGGCATTCTCCATTGCTCGTCAGGAACATATTGCCTCTGGCCATTGGGAAGCGATAGAGTGGAGAAAGGGTGGTGGTATGGCTGCTGCATGTGTTGATGAACAGGTTTTGTATAATGTAGATGATTGGATGAGGTTTGTGTAGGGGTAGTAGGATGGTAAGGCTTTTGGGCAAAAGGCCCATTAGCTGGTTGAAACTGCTGGGCGGGTTGAGCTTGGGGGTTCATATGCATGTCATTTTGTAAATATTCAAATGGTCTTGAGGAATTAAATCCAGATGAATCACGTGTATTGCAAACTCCATTCGATACCAAACAATGTGACTGATGTGGAAACATTTCGCTCCTCATAGCAGCACTAATGTGGCTAGGATGAGGAGCACTTCCCACAATTTGTCCCTGCATTCAGAAAATTAGAAGTTGAAACTTCTAAAAACATTGAAAGGGAAGTACATATTTAACAAGAAGGTGAAAATAAGGAAAATAAGATATTAGCCAAAGAGACTTACACTTTGGGTCCTACAATAATCTTGAGATACAGGTTGCTGATATACTAATTGTGGTGAAGAAGAAGGAAGTGATGGCTGCGGTGGGAGTGATGGTTGAGGGGGCGCCAACTGTGGTGGCAATGATTGTTGAGGGAGCATTGGAGGTTGGGGTGACAACGAAGGTGGCAGTGGCAGTGATGGTAACGATAGTGGGGGACCCGGAGGCAGAAGAGACGGCGGAGGTGGTTGTGATTGCAGAGGGGGCTGTGATGGAGGTGGTGGTTGTGATGACAGTGGAGGTGGTGGTGGAGGTGGTGATGGAGACAAAGGCGGTGGTGGAGGTGGTGAAGGTGGAGATTCTAAAGGCAATGGTGGAGAACCTGGAGGCAAAGGGGGAAACTCAGAGATTTTCTGCAAAGCTGATTCCGAAATCCTATCCGAACTCTGCCGCTGTGAATCCAATTCAAAGGAATTATTACCATTCATGAGTTTATCATCCTTGGGAGATCCCGAAACATCTTCCATTTCAAGCTCACCATCCACATCCTCTAAAATGCGGTGACGCCTGTCGCTAGGAGTTACTGCACATGTTTCCAGATCTTCTACAGTATGGTTGGCTTCTACTGGTGAGTCATCACCAGCATCCTTGCATAAATTGTTAGGAATATCTTCCTCCTCCTCAAATACATTAGAAGATAAAAAGCCAGGCAGCTGAAATGTTGCATTGCTGAGAAAAGATGCATGACAACAACAAGATGCAATCAGATGGGCAGAGTACATACCTAAAGCAGCAGTAACTGGTAAAAACTACTAAAACATTAATATAATGTATCATACTAGGAAAAGTGGGCAGATGTGCAATATCAAGCTTCTGCCTTCTTGATCCAAGATGTCTCTCTCATTTTCTATCCCATGCTCCATTAGTCATTATTTTTCAAATTCATTTTCAATCTCAGGCTCCATTAGTCATCATTTTTCAACTTCCCTTCAATATTAGATGTCATGTCACTCCTCTCTAATTTTGCTTTATTTTATTAGTTGCTCTTAATTTATTATGTCTTTGACATTGACAACCCCTTATTTCAGTGTTTATAATATTAATTAATAAATAGAGCTGCGAGCTCCATAAATTATCTTATTGCAGTCTTGTAATCAGAATCTAATCTTTACTGAAAACAGTAAAACTTTTTCCTGTCCTTTCTTTGTTTTTCTCCTCTGTTTTCAGCATGAACCCTATTCCCTAATCTTCCCCGCATTGTACATTTACTTCTGATTTAAAAAATAATCTGCAAAATGTGGATATAAGTATAAGTACAAGAAAATGATTATCTCAGGAAAAAAATTTTCTCTCCATAGAGAAGTAACTTTCCTTTAGAAAAAATATTATTAGGTAACACTGAAGCTAACGAAAATGATACAATCAAGACCGCCAAATTGGGCTTAGGAAGAGCTTATTTTGGGTCTTGGATGGGTCTATGGGACTTGGGCTACTAGTTTATAAACCCATGTACTAATTAAATAGCTATTTCTGTACACCCGTTTAGACCCCATTTTATGGTACGTAAGTTCCCTTCACAATCAAAGACAACCTTTCTCTCTTCCATCCATGATTGACCAACTATGATGACATCTTTGGAGAAGGATGATGTATGGAGGCTTTTGCGCAAGCTTGGGAGGCCCATAAAGTGCTGGTGGCAATCCAATGGGCTGAAATTGACCTTGGATATATTATAGATTGGGCCTTTTATTTAATTGGGTTTCAATGTAATGGGCCTAATTTATAATCCCAGAAAGTGGGATAAACAGATGAAGTTAGTACACGGGATTAGTCGTTGAATTAAAGTGTTTTAGGATTACTTGATAGCTAGAAGATTGAGTTCTGTTTTACGTTTATTTATTTAGATTGTGAGACTGATTAGAAGTCTTTTTTATAAGTTAAATTACGAATTTTAGAATGTATTTATATATGTAATACACCCGCACCCCCCACCCATCAATTAGAGTTTTATTAATGAGTTCGGGTGATAATTTCATCTCATGGTCAGTGGTGGAGATGTAATCAAAGACCAATGAGATCATCATTGAGTTTGAGGATGGTGTTTTTTTTTTTTTTTTTTTTTTTTTTTTTTCAATCCTCCATATTTTGATGGTGCATATGCGAGGTGTTTGATTCTTCGCAACACACCATCTAAGATGGTCTACAATGGTTGGAATCTCAACAGGGTGTTTTCGATCATGAAGCAAATGCATGTTAAAAACTTAAAACCCTCTCATCTAAAACATAATTTCGTTTTGAAAGGGTTCCAACGTGATAAGTCCTTAAAGCTGATCGAAGTGGTGGCACCCACAGTGCAGCCCTCCAAGATGAGCTGAAAGAAGAAGACACTGCAACCATCAACCCACTGAAGAAAAAAAGAAAAGAATTGTGGACGACTGATAGTGTTCGTAAAGATGAGAAGACAGAATTCATGATTCCACCACAGTTGCTTTAATAGAAAGCTCCAAGACTTGAAGACTACATTCATAATGTTTGTGAGCAACCTGAGTTTTATTTATGGGATGAAGAAAGGTGATGCAGATAAGTCACTTAATGGACTTATTTTATTGCAAATAAGCCTTGGGTTGGGTTATGTATGTGTTGGGCCTTTGACCCCATGGGTTTCTTTGTAATGGGCCACTTTAATGGGCCTAAAATATTGGAGGAAAGTAAGAAAACGGGATTTAATTTATTAGTTTAGTTAGAGTCCTATTTTGAGTCTGTTTTCTTTGTTATTTCAGTTTTCTAGTCAGTTTAGGTTTCCCAAATTAGTTAAGAATTGGGTTAGGCCTTTCCTTTTTAGTGTTTGAGTCAGTTTTGAGTCTTCTATATAAGTCTGTAAGGGGTTATAACATAGAACACGAATTTGATCGAATGAAAAAAAGAAAGTAGTGTGTTGAAAAACTATGAAATGCAGTGTTGTGAGAGACAGCATAGGGGAGAGATGCCCTAGGGAAGAGTGAGATACTCGACCCAACCTATTCCCCTACCCCCCCATTCTTCCCTTTATTCTTTTCTTTCTGTTTTGTTCAAACTATCTGTCCCTAAATCTGATTTTATTGAATTTAGTGAAGATCCTACCTGGGATTGGATTACATTAATCGGTATCAGAGCCTAGCTAGACCAAAGATGGAGCCACATGAATTTCAACAAAAAATTACTTCATACATGTTCCTTGGTTGGATAAAGGAATTGAACATCTACTTTGACTCCTACAACTTGGCAGAGACACAACGACGTCGATATGCTTTCTCCCAAATGAGTGATTATACTCGAATTAAATGGAGAGTCCCCAAAAGGCAACTTCAAGCTCAAGGTTGTGAGCCTAGAACTTGGGAGGAGATGGAGTACGAGTTGGCAGGCATGTACCTATCAAAACATGAACGGAAACTGTACTTCCCTCCACCAGATTTCCAAAAGCCACGCACAGTTGACAAGAGCATGAAGGAATCATTGGTCTCTATTGTACAACGCATTGCAAAGGAGCAACAAGAGAAGACACCTCCGACCAATGAACCAGAGTCAGAAATTGAGATTAGTGTTGGTGAAAATCCAGCCACTCCTACTGTCAAGGGAGAGGTAGTCATTGATGTTCCTATCAGAGAGATTAATGTGGATGAAGTCGAAAGTAACATAGTCACAATTATAGACAAGGATATCGAACCTAAGGAGAATGGTGCTTCAACATCTGTGATGACTGTGAAAAGCCTAGAGGAAATCCTAAGGAGCTTGAGATTGAAATTGTGCAGGTCAAGAACACAATGGTTGAAGGCAATCATATAGATGATCCAATGGATACATTTGAAGTTGTTGAAGCTAAGCATGTGGAGTTCGTTATCCCATTAAAGTATCTTGAAGATCGAGCTCCTCACATTCTAGACTACATCCTTATTATCAAAGAGCTACATGAATTTTTCTACGGCTTGAAGAGGGACGTGCACCATGTTATAATCACCCTCACACTACAAAATTCGAAGTCGATTTTTTCTAAGAGAGGGTGAATTGATGCAGATAAGTCACTTAATGGGCTTAATTTTTTGCAAATAAGCCATGGGTTGGGTTATGTATGTGTTGGACCTTCGATCTCATGGGTTTCTTTGTAATAGGCCACTTTAATGGGCCTAAAATATGAGTAGAAAGTAAGAAAACGGGATTCAATTCATTAGTTTAGTTAGAGTCTTGTTTTAAGTTTATTTTCTTTGTTATTTCAGTTTTCTAGTTAATTTAGGTTTTCCAATTATTAAGGATTGGGTTAGGCCTTTCCTTTTTAGTGTTTGAGTCAGTTTTGAGTCTTTTATATAAGTTTGTAAGGGGCTACAGCATGGAACACGAATTTGATTGAATGAAAAAAAAAAAAATTTACGCTGGAAAATTGTGAGATGTAGTGCTGTGAGAGACAGCTTGGGTGAGATGCCCTAGGGAAGAGTGAGAAACTCGACCCAACCAATTCCCCTACCCCCATTCTTCCCTCCATTCTTTTATTTCTGTTTTGTTCATACTATCTGTCCCTAAATCTGATTTTATTAATTTAGTAAAGATCCTACTTGGGATTGGAGTATTACAATCTTACATTAAAAGATGTACATCATACAAAGCTCATTCCTTTCCTCTACCCCTACAAAATTTGAGTTAGAGATTTTAACCGAGGGAAAATCGATGCAGTTACATTAGACATTAACCCCACATGGAGGCTTTTGCACAAGCTTGGGAGGCCCATAATGTGGGTAGTTATATTATATATTGGGCCTCTTATTTTCATGAGTTTTACTGTAATGGATCTAAGTTATAAGCCCATTATAAGTTAAATTAACCGAATTTTAGAAGGCCTTTATATATGTAATACACCCCCCCCCAATCAATTAGACTTGATTAGAGTCACCAGTGATGATGCCTTTGGTCACACTGAGTGAAAGAGAATAATAACAATCACTCTACAATTAAAATATACTGCACTCAGTGCGAGGGAGCCGGAGACTTGGGGGCAATCACATGGGCTGAGTAAAGCTTATATACAAACACCGTTGCACTAATGCGCAAGCTGTAGTTTTTTCAGATTGAAAGAGTTTTGTTTTTTAAAGAGTTTTGAAAATGTTAAGCAGTGCATACAGGACTGGTATCCCATAGCTACGCCCCTCTCTTCTCTTCTAGGTTTCATCTTCTCTCCTAATGTAGGAGTAGATTACAAGAAGCTAACCCCCCATAATTTATAAACCCCAAACAAAGAAAACCCAAGAGAATTCCAATCGACCAGGAGAGAGAAACTCACCTGCGATAAGCCCACAGAGAGAGAGACAGAGAGAGGGGTGGCTGCAACCATGGAGCTCAGAATGAGCTGTACTCTTGGGCATAGGTAGTCCCTAGGGAGGGTACAAAAAGCTAAAAATTTGAGAGACTTCTGACAGACAGTTGATGAGATATTTACCTTCTTGAAAATCAGACCTAGGAGAGAATTTGACAAGAATCTGCAGAACAGCAGCTGGCAGTATTGATTAGTCTTCCAATGTTGATCGAGTGGTCCACTGGTGGTGTAGAACGGACCCTAACAAGGCCTGGCAGATCTGACTTCAGGTTGGGGAGATTCTGGAGATCAATTGGGCTTCGAATCTGAACTTCTTTGCGGATCGATTCAGGGTGAATGGGGCTGGACAGAACTGAACACTCTCTTTGGAAAATCTCACAGCAGACAGTAACTAGAACAGAGAAATTAATGCAGAAATAATGGAGAAACAAGGGAATGCGGGAGAGGAGTCACTATCTCAGCCTGGGCTTCTCACCCACAGTCCCAGCTGTTCTATGCAATTGATTGCAACTTTTCTTTATTCCAATCTGAAATTATAAGTACATAGGCTCCTCTATTTAAAGAGGGCAGAATACCAATCATATCATAACTAGGAGCTAGTCTCCAAATAGGACTACACACACCTAGTAGGATTTGGACTCATAATAGGACTAGGACTATAACTCCAACATGGAGTAAGCTACTTAACTAAGAGCCCATTTAGGACATTACAACCGATGGGCCCAATGGGCCTCACTTATTAAACAATTAAATAAATAACTAAAGCTAGAATCAATGGGCCCAATGGGCCCTTATTCTAGCAACTAATTCAGCCACTCAAGTGGACTTAAGTGTGGATCGATAGGCCCCCTTTGGCTGGGCCTTTCTTCCTGTGATATTTTTGCAAATATGAGATCCATTTAGCATGTCGTTCGCTAATGGACTTTTGTGAATGCAAGTATTTGAGTGCTTCATGATCCGAATAAAGGATGAACTCTTTACTGATTAAGTAATTTCGCCAATGCTTAAGAATTTGAACAACGGCATAGTGTTCTAAGTCATAAGTAGAGTACCTTCTTTTGGCATCGTTCAATTTTTCACTGTAGAAGGCAATTGGATGGCTCTCTTGCATAAGCACTCCTCATATCCCGACATGGGATGCATCAGTAGCCACTTCAAACATCAGATCAAAGTTGGGTACACTAAGCACTGGTGCTTCTATCATCTTCTGTTTGATGAGGTTTAAGGCTTTAGTGGCATATGGAGTCCATTGGAATGGAGTTTTTCCCCCTTTTGTGCACTCTATGATAGGGGCTACAATAGCGTTGAAATTCCGTATGAAACGTCGATAGAATGAGGCAAGACTGTGAAAACTACGAACTTCTATCAAGGTCTTTGGAATAGGCCAATCTACCACACTCTTCACCTTCTCCGGATCAGCCTCTATACCTTGGGAGGACACAATAAAGCCAAGGAATATAACCTTGGGCAGCATGAAAGAACACTTCTTCAAGTTGATATAGAGCTTCTCTGCTCGTAGCACCCTCATAACATGCCTCAAATGTTCAAGGTGCTCATCTCGTGCCTTGCAGTAAATCAAGATGTCATCGAAGAACACTACAAGGAACTTGCCAATGAAGGGGCGCAACACATAGGTCATCAACCTCATAAAAGTGTTGGGTGCATTGGTAAGGCCAAAGGGCATGACCTTCCATTCATACAACCCTTCTTTTGTCTTGAAGGTTGTTTTCCATTCATCCCCTGGACGGATTCGAATTTGATGGTAGCCACTTCGTAGAACAATCTTTGAAAATATGGAAGCTCCTGTTAACATGTCTAGCATACCATCAAAACGAGGAATAGGAAATTTATATTTTACCGTGATTTTATTGATAGCATGATTGTCAATGCACATATGCCATGATCCGTCGTTCTTTGGTGTCAGTAGGGCAAGAACGGCACATGGACTCATGCTCTCCACTAAAAAGCCTTTTCGTAACAAGTCACCCACTTGTCTCTTGAGCTCAGCATGCTCTATAGGGCTAAGACGATAAGTGGGTAGATTTGAAAGTACTGATCCAGGCACTAGGTCGATGGCACATTGGATGTCCCTCATAGGTGGTAGTTCATCTGGTAATTCATCAGGCATCAAATCTGAAAAATCAGCAAGTAACTCTTTGATTTGTGGTGGATGTGTTACCTCTTTTACCGGTTCAGCTGCTTTAGTAACAAGGGCCAAGGTCAGGCCGGTCTCTTCACTAGTGGTTAAGAACTCTCTATGGGGCAGCACACACAGCTTGTTATCCAACATGGGCTTCTTGCTGGTGTTGGCTTTGAATGGTTGCTTCTTTCGCTCAGTGGTTCCTTTAGAAGAAGTCTTTGCAACATTCTTTAAGACTAGTTGTCTTCTTACTTGGGCAGCCCTTAATTTGGCTTTCACTTAAGGTATGTTGAGTGGATTTCGAATGAATGGCTTGCCTTTGTGATCAAAGAAGCATTGGTTCTTAGTGCCCCCAACTAGAACACTGTTGTCGTAGAGCCAAGGTCTACCAAGTAGCACATCAGTGAGAACCATGGGAATGACATCGCACCAGACATTTTCTTCATAATCTGAAACCTTCAGCGGCACAGAACAACGTTGAGTTGCAGCCATGGTGTTGTTGTCTAGCAGTGACACTTTGTATGGTTGTGGATGGGGTTCAGTCTTTAGCTTTCCTTCAACCACGAAAGCTTGAGATACTACATTCACACAACTCCTGCTGTCCACAATTACCTGAGCTTTATGAGGACCACAAGACATCAACGTGTAGAAGATATTGTGCCTCCTCCAATCTTCTCCTTTGGCTTCAGCCACTAGGAGTTTTGCAACCACATTGACATAGGCATAGGGATCATCATCTTCTTGAGCATACTCACCCTCAAGTTCAGCTTTCATCCCTTCAACAGCAGCATTAATGGTCCAATCATACTCTTGAGGTTCATGGATTTGCATGTAAGGGTTGGACTCAATAGCATTGATGATGGAGTTGGATCGTCCACGTTTAGGGAAAAACTTTCCAACATGACCAATCCCCCCACAACTATAACATGTCACAGCTCCTGACTCACTTCCACCTATCAGAATCTTACCTTATCCTGTGTAGCTGGTGTAGCACGGGTAGGAAACTCGTTAGGTTTAGTTGGTGCAAGTGGCCTCTTAACATCGGTCGGCTGAGTGAACATTCTAGGGGCTGCTTTGATCAGTTCTTCAACCTCCAGAGATTTTTTGATACATGCATTCAAGGAGGGCAGTTATATCACACCAATCTTATCACGAATATCATGACGTAATCCCAATTTGAATCGGGATATAAGCAATTCTTCATCTTCATGATAGGCACCTGTTAGTGACAATAAATCATTAAGTTTATTAATATACACTTCAACAATCATGGTACCTTGTCGGAGGGTGTTGACCATATCATAGAAGCGGCGCCGGTATGTTGGAGGCAAGATATCTCTCACTAAGTATGAGTATAAGTTCTTCCCAATTGCGAGGCTCTCTATGTCCGCGCATGAGTTTAACTTCTTCAGCCTTCCACCAATCCTTAGCACCACTTGTCAGTTTAGTGATAGCTAATTAGACCTTCCTTTCATCAGACATACGGTACCATCTGAAGTAGTCATCGAAGGAGTTCAGCCAATCATGAAAATAGAGAGGGTCATGGTTTCCATTATACCCCTTCAGTTCCAATTTCACCTTATGAGTGTCATCATGGCGAAATTGATGACCATTATACTCGTCAAACTCTTCACCTTGAGCTGGAATGTTCCTTCGAGCTTGTAAGGTGAACCTCCTTGACATAGTGTTGTTGTTGTTGACTTTGTTGGACTGGCAAGCATTAGTCCCTTTCTATCCAGCCATTTGTTGGTCAATAGCATCTATTCTTGTAGTCAAGGTTTGGAGGGTTTTCATCACATCGTCTAGTGAGATTTGTTTGGAGCTTTCTTCTTCAACCACAGCTCTAATACCACTTAATGTAGGAGTAGATGACAAAAAGCTAACCCCCACAATTTATAAATCCCAAACAAAGAAAACCCAAGAGAATTCCAATCGGCCAGGAGAGAGAAACTCACCTGCGATAGGCCCACAGAGAGAGAGAGAGAGAGACAGAGGGGCGGCTGCAGTCTGAGCTCCACTCTTGGGCGTAGGTAGTCCCTAGGGAGGGTGCAAAAACCTAAAAATTTGAGAGACTTCTAACAGCAGTTGATGAGATATTTACCTTCTTGAAAATCAGACCTAGGAGAGAGAATTTGACAAGAATCTGCAGAACAGCAGCTGGCGGTATTGATTAGTCTTCCAATGTTGATCGAGTGGTCCACTGGTGGTGTAGAACGGACCCTAACAAGGCCTGGCAGATCTGACTTCAGGTTGGGGAGATTCTGGAGATCGATCGGGCTTCAAATATGAACTTCTTTGCTGATCGATTTAGGGTGAATGGGGCCAGATAGAACTGAACACTGTGGAAAATCTCATAGCAGACAGTAACTAGATCAGAGAAATTAATGCAGAAATAAATGGAGAAACAAGGGAATGTGGGAGAGGAGTGGCTATCTCAACCTGGGCCTCTCACCCACAGCCATCTCAGCTGTTCTAAGCAATTGATTGCAACTTTTCTTTATTCCAATCTGAAATTATGAGTACATAGGTTCCTCTATTTAAAGAGGGTAGAATACCAATCATAACATAACTAGGATCTAGTTTCCAAATAGGACTAGACACACTTAGTAGGACTTGGACTCATAATAGGACTAGGACTATAACTCCAACATGGAGTAAGCTCGCTGGAGGCCCGGGAGGGGTAGGGAAGAATCCCTAAGGTGAACTCAGAGTTGCAGGGGAGGAAGAGAAGATATCGCACAAAGGGGGCAAGGAGTCACACGTCTTGCACCATACCCGGCACTAAAACGTTCAATTCAATTCATTCTCAAAATCTGTCTAATTACTTGGGTTACATGCCTTTATATAATAAACTGAAATTAAAACTTGCCTAATAAAAATCTAATACTGAAATTAGCAACCTCTAATTGCTTCCTAAATTCTAACTAATGAAATTAGAAATAAAAATAAACTCAAATTGGTAACTCCCCAATTGACTAACAACGACCAAAAATAAATGATTGCAAATATTTCCCAAATAAAACAAAATCCTAAAGATCCTAATGAATCCAAAAATCCAATCGGATCCAGATCATCCAAGTAGAGATTGCCCAAAGGGTCAGCCTAGTTCAACTTCAATTCTGCATCAACTCCTTTGATGTTGAGAAAAACTCGTCCACAAGTTTTAAAGAATAATAACAATAAAAACTCACGAACGGGGGTGAATTGCTCATCGCCTGCATCGTGAACAAAATCCATGACGTGAAGTTTTGGACGCGCATTCAAGTTCGGAAAATCATGGGGCAGAACAAACTTATGATGGTGAACAACTGGCATTGCATTGATGTCCGTCATTACATGATCCACGATTTTCTCACGTTCCATTGTCATCACCTGTTCCACAATAAGACGATCTTCCACTTGTGTTGATGCATCTAGTTTGTCTATTGGTTATACTGGGGGTATCACTTTCTTTGACTCAACCAATCCATGAAGATCAAATTTTTTTATGCATGTGGTAAGCTTGAAGGATGCACACATTATTGTCACTATCAAGAATGTCGTCTCGTTTTTCCAACCAGCCTCGACCCAATTTAATGATGCGCTAAAGAGAGTCAAGCACTTCACAAAAAGCACCATCATAATAATGAGAAACGAAAAATTCAACAAACACAACATATCCACCACAGATCTAGAGAGAAAATTGTCATTTAGTCGCTCATCAATTAACAGTTTAGCAGACGTTCCATTGGCGGGAAAACTTTGAACTTGAACACAAAAGATTCCATGGCCAGATTTGTACTCAGAATTTTCTATGGCCTCACACAAATAACACAACTCCACTAGGCAAGGGAGGGCAGAACTGTAAATATGGTAGTCAACTTTTTTTTTTCCTAAAAGATGGCAGAATTGTAAATAATTAGACTGGATTTAGAAAGCATAATGGAATATAAAGAGGGGATGGCAAATTTGGAAGCTAAAGAAAAATTAGGACAGAAAGTGATAAAAGAGAAAGGGAGGGGTAAATCAGGAAAGAATAAAAACTAATTAAAGAAAAATGAGATAAAATAGATTAATAGAATAAAGGAGAAGGATAGGGGCAGTTTTGGAAGAAGAATATATATGGTTAAGGAAATAAGGGCAAAGAGAGGAGTTGGGGGTGGGGTTACCATCCCCTACTTGAAGACGGCTACTGTTGCGCCAAAGAGGGAACAGCAAGACTGGAGGTGAGTAAGATTTATTTCCTTGCTTTGGTTTCCTTTTATTGATTGTTCCCTAATTAGGCTAGTTTCCATTTCAGTTAAGTTTCTAATTTCATGTTCCTATTTTCCTATGTATAGGTTGTAACCGATGGAAGACATAGAGTGAATTTATTTCAATGAAATTAGTTTGATTTGTGTTTTGGTGAACTTGTGCATTTCCCCTTTCTCCCCTACTATTTTGGTTTTCCCCCTCTTCCTTAAGGCTACCCCAGCAACTTGGTATCAGAACCAAAGGATCCCCATCCACTCCCCTTCCATCTCTCTTCTTCCATTCCCATTCCATGTTCTGGTTCTTACAGAGATTGAGAAATCCAAAAAAAAAAAAATATTCTATCCAAAGAACCATAATCGATCCCCTTGTCTGACCGCCATCCTCTTTCTCTCCCAAGTTCCTTCCTGTGATCGAACCCCTCTTCAAGGTTCTGTAAAAAAATAAATAAATAAATAAATAAATAAAAAAAAAAACCCTCTCAGATGTAGATAAGTCACTTGGGCTTATTTTATTGCAAATAAACATTGGATTGTGTTATGTATGTGTTGGACCTTTGATCCCATGGGTTTTCTTTGAAATTGGTCACTTTAATAGGCCTAAAATATGGGTAGAAGGTAGGAAAACGGGATTTTATTCATTAGTTTAATTAGTTGCTATTTAATTTAATAAAGGCCCATTAGGCCATTAGTTGGTTGTAAAGTCCTATATGGACTATTAGTTTGTTAGTCCTACTCCATGTTGGAGTCATAAAGTCAAGTCCTAGTCCTATTTTGAATTCCTAGTTGTAGTAGGAGTGTCTAGTCCTATTGGGAAACTAGCTCCTAGTTGTAGTAAGAGTGTCTAGTCCTATTGGGAAACTAGCTCCTAGTATTAGTATGATTGTAAACTTCCCCTCTATAAATAGAGAGGCATATGTACCATTATTGGATAGATTTGAATGAAAAAAAGTTTGCATTTATGAAAGAAAATTTGCAACTAAATGCTTAGAGCAGCTGAGATAGCTGTGGGTGAGAAGCCCAGGCTAAGATAGCCACTTCCTTCATTCTCTTTCACCCTTCTCAACCCCCCATCTGTTTTATTCTTCTTTTTTATTTTATTTATTGTAACATTCAAGAGGTATAGTTCAGATTTTGATAAAAGTCTCCAGAAATCAGAACCGATCAACAATCCTAGTGGGAATAGGAGAGAGATCGATCTCTCTTTCTCTCTTCTGTACTCTGTTCAGCCAGGTCTTCAATCAGGGTATTCTAGGCTTCATAAGGGTCCCACGATCCTTACCTAGTCACTGTTGGAAGCATTCAGCTGCTGTTCTTGAAGGTTCTTCTCAGTTTTCTCTCCTAGGTCAGAAAATCAAGAAAGCTTGTAACTTCACAACCAGCCGTCAGAATCCTCTCAACTTTGGGGGTTTTTGTACCCTCCCTAGGGACTATCAATGCCCAAGAGTGCAACTCAATCGGACTCCTACAGCCTTGGCCGCACCTCTCTCTCTCCAGCTCTATAACAGGTCTTTCTCTCTCCTATCGGGTTAGGTTTTGGGCTAGTTTTGCTCCTACATGGGTATTGTATCCTTGGGAATTTATTTGATGGTATTATTTCTTTGTTTCTTACTCCTATTTGTATTATTTGAAGTAATAAACTGCGGAGTTAGTTACTTGTAATCTACTCCTGCATTACTCTCCCCCACCAACCCCTTTTCCCTCCCAAAATCTCAGTCAAACCCTCTCCTCTTTAGGGTTCTGCCCTAAAAAAAAAAAGTCGTCTCTGTGTTGAACAAAGGAGTAGACCCAACCCAATGGTGAAGGGAAGAGGCGGTGGTGAGACAGAGAGTCTCTGCTGGACACAGCGAGAGATGAACCGGATCCATATTGTGTCCTTAGTCTAGTAGGATTTAAGTAGTTTATTTTATTTAGGAGACTAATATCTTTAGTTATTTTATTATGTTTATTTTTGAGAAGTTGCATACGTAGGACATAGTTAGTTTAGGATTTTTTTCCTTTTGAGTTAGTTTCCTTCTAGGATTTCTTTCCATGTTAGAGTTTTTCAATTTCCTATTTATACGCTTGTAATCGATTGAGAAAGACAGATTGAAAAGATGAATTGAGTTTGAGTATTTGTGGAGCCTACGGGCATGTGTGAGTGATTCTCCTTTCTTCCCCCCACCCCTTCTTAGTGCGATTTCTCCCTCTCCCCTGCAACTCTGAGACCCCTCTCAGGGATTTCTTCCCTACCCCTACCGGCCCTTTATCAATTTGGTCTCGAGCCAAAGGATCCCCATCCACTCCCCTTCCATCTCTCTTCTTCCATTCCCATTCCCTGTTCTGGTTCCTATAGAGACTGAGAAATCCAAAAAAAAAAAAAAAAATCCATTCTATCTAGAGAAGACAAAATCAATCCCCCTGGTCTCACCGCCCTCCTCTCTCCCAAGTTCCTGCTGTTAAACTCCTTTTATAGGGTTCCGACACTAAAAAAAAAAAATTTCAATTTTGT
Source organism: Macadamia integrifolia (assembly GCF_013358625.1). Lineage (NCBI taxonomy): Eukaryota > Viridiplantae > Streptophyta > Magnoliopsida > Proteales > Proteaceae > Macadamia > Macadamia integrifolia. Next base: position 31,007,254 of record NC_056557.1, read on the forward strand.
CCAACAAAGACTCTCCCTGTCTCACCAACGCCTCCTTCCCTTCACCATTGTAATCGACCCCACTGCCTCCTCTTTCCCTTTCCACAAGCAGCCAAAAAAAAAAGAAGCAGCAGCAGCGCAGAAGAAGAAGCAGCAGTGGGAAGGCGAGCAGAGAAGAGAAAAGAAAAAAGAAGCCTGACGAAGAGGGGAAGCAACAAGAGCAAGCAGAATCAAAGGAAGAAGAAAAAAAAAAAAAAAAAAGAGACGAAGAGAATAGAAAGAAGAGAAGAAAGAACAAAAATCAGAAGAAGAAATAGAAGTGGGAGAGAAGACGAAAGAGGCATACCTGGTTGTCATCGCAGATGCCTCCTAGTCAAAGTCATCGAAGTAGTCACCGCTTCCTCTGCTGGTTGAATCTCAGCCCAAAGTGAAGAAGCTTTCCCTTGGAAAATTTTAAATCGGTTGATCTATTCAGTGAACCGATCGATTTTATTTTCCTGAGTCAGTACTTCACCAATGAACTTCGCGTTGTGGATTTCATATCATTTGATCTTGGTTTAGATGGTGATTTCATACAGGCAAGGATAGATGCTGATCGATTGATGTTGATTCTCCCGTTCTACAAAACTCGTGGATAAGTTTTTCTCAATGTCGAGGGAATTGATGTAGATACGCACCCATGGAGCATTCCATACCCATCTGGGTATCCAGCAAGAGATGAACCGGATCCTTATTGAATCCATAGTCTAGTAGGATTTTAGTAGTTTATTTTATTTAGGAGACTAATATCTTTAGTTTATTTTATTCTGTTTATTTTTTAGAAGTTGCATACGTAGAACATAGTTAAAATTGGTTTAGGATTTCTTTTCCTTTTGAGTTAGTTTCCCATTAGGATTTCTTTCCACATTAGAGTTTTTCAATATCCTATTTGTATGCTTGTAATCGATTGAGAAAGACAGATTGAAAAGATGAATTGAGTTTGAGTATTTGTGGAGCCTGCGGGCATGTATGAGTGATTCTCCTTTCTTCCCCCCTTCTTAGTACGATTTCTCCCTCTCCCCTGCAACTCTGAGAGCCCTCTCAGGGATTTCTTCCCTACCCCTACCGGCCCTGCATCAATGGTGTCCGCTTCTGGTTGGAGAGCAGCGGGATCCTATAGAAGACACAGGCTAAGAGCTCCGATAGAAGACCAAAAGGCAGTGAAGCTAAACTCGAGTTCGACAAGGAATCAACGGTTGGAGATGGAGCTCAAATTTGAACCAGGTATGATTTTTCCTCCTTTTTTTTTTGTTTGTTTTCTTCTAGTTCTGTCTATCTCGCTCTCTTGTCTTTTCTTTTTTTTTTTTTTTTTT
>NC_056557.1:31010207-31025625 GCF_013358625.1 Macadamia integrifolia
GGGGGGAGGGAAATTAGGGAGGGGAAATGTTAACATTCGCCACACCATTTTGATGGTTGAGGTGTCTTTACAACGGAAGCATTGGTCAGCTAGTGCCATGGCTGACGAGTCAGCAAGAAAAGGGATTGTCAGACCCCACTTGGTGGTTGGGAACGATTATACATTGTGGAGAGGCTTGTATTATAGTTTTATGACCTTCTAGACATTGTCGTCGTACTTTATGTAGCCATTGTTTTGTAATAGTTTCGGTTTGGGGCATTGCCCTTCTTGTTGCTGTTGGTACTTTTATCATTTTCTTCCTTTTACAAAAAATTTATGTAACTTGTCCAAATAATATACAGATTTGTATATATTTCTTCTTTTCTTTTTTTTTTCTTTGTCCATTTTGGAGAATTGTGTTATATTGAGAAAGCCTCAGCAGTCTGCAGTCGTTTAAATTGACTTATCGCAGATATATTTATTGCCAACCATGAAATTTTTAAAATAAAAAAGATAGTAATATATGGTTCCACAGAAACACAGCTATCAGAGGCATCTCGGAGGAAACAAATACAAAGGAAGACCAGGTTGCTTGTGTCTCCAACATTATTACTATTTCAGTTCAAGGATTCCACTGAAGCAGGGAAAAAACTACTCGGAGTGAAAGATAAATAGCATGTCTAAGATAGCACAGCCCTTAGAGATACCTTAGTTACGGATGTGAATTGAACAATATTAGCCAAGGCAGATATAACTAACAGCCACTTTAAAACAAAACCAAGTCATTTGAATATAAATTTTCCTCTAGTAACAAAAATAATTAGGCATGTGTGTATTCAATCCGTTTTCTGCATTCCTATGCTGGACATTTAAGAAATAAAATTTTAAATTCAAAATAAAAGAATAAATAAACTGAGAAGACAGAAAAGGAAAGAAAGATACAATATAATATACCTCCCATACTCATCTACAAGCATCCCTTCCATTTCTCTAATTGGATCATCAATAGCACGCTCAGATCGAGATGGACGTCTAAGAAAAAATCCAGCGGTCATATCATCATTTGGTACTCCAATATCATCCATGTACCGCCGAATAAGTGATTCAGGTAAGATCTTCCGCTCAAGCCACAACCGCAGAACCTGAAAAGGAGATCAGTTAAGTACCTAGTTTAAAATTTAGGTGATGCTTTAGTTAGAAGTACAATTTCCTAAGGCTTATTTTTTTTGTCAGCACAAGAACAAAACTATTTCCTTTCATTTCGATATCAAAAGAATATCATGATTACCTTGAGACATTGACGACGATTTTCACGAGCGGCAGCTCCAGGTGGAGCAGCAGCACCTAAAAGACGAGGCAGTGCTGCTTGTACTGTGGGAACGTACGAGGCCCCCGCAATCCCTGAAGAAATATGTAAAGAAAATAGTGAAACCAATCAAATAGCTCTTTACTTAGGTCTATCACGATGACATCAAGCTACCAACCAATCTTTAAAGCCAGCCATATCATTGTATAAAAACCTCAACACAGAAAATATATAAAGGTAACCACTTCCTTCCTTCAACAAGTGCAAGTCAATCAAAAGATGCACAGAGACGTACATCAGTACATAGAAATAAATAAAAAAAATAAAAAAAAAGAGGGAAAAATTGACCAAAAGAACCCAAAAATAATGAGTCAAAAGCAACTACATCATTTGCCCATATATCTTCAAGAGATACCTGCCACATGAATTAAAAAAATGAAGGGTTTAATTTCAATCAGGAATAAGGTATCCTAAAAGATTGAATTGAACTACCAGTTCAAATAAAAAAGAATAATTTTGATTTTATTTTGGGTAAAGAAGATTGTTTTGAACTAATCCCTCATCGATTACAGAAATGATCATTTTAGATTAAAATATTATCAATTAGATATTTGCTTCCACAAATAACATGCAACAGATGTACCATTGCAATTATTAAAATATCAAAAAAGAAGGCATTAAAAATCGACATCACTATTTCCACAGATACACCCCTTTCCATAAATGTTTACCTTTCTGACTATGAGAACATTGTGTAATAGAATCCACGAGAAAGAACAGGTCCACTTTACGATGGAAATTGGGCTCACTCTCCAATTTTTGGATCAGAAGTTCCACAACCTGCACAGTCACAGTCACAGATTAAAGAAATTAAATCATCACCAAAGCTTATTCACCTATTTCAGGATAACTTCAGCATATCTTCCTAATAATCCTTAAAACAAGTACTGATTTCATCTCTGATTTTTGATAGTTACAACCATACCAACTGGCTTTACCAATTATGAGAGGTGACACCTTCTTTGAGGAGAAAGGTGATTCTCTCAAAATATACTTATACAACTGGCTTTGGCAATTATGAAAGGACACACTTCATGGCATACCATAGATATGTGAAAAAAAAGACTAGCTCCAAAAAAATCATATAATATAGGCAGTTTTGGCTCCCTTTCTTTGGGGTTGGGGGGAGGGGGAGCGGCAAAGTTATCCAGAATGGGCCATCCGGATAAGCTGCTCAGTACAGCGGCTACAGCCCAAATATCTGCCCCATCACCCATGGTTAAATTAATATGATCACGTATGGAGGTATAGACGTAAGTCCAGAAGACCCGCAAGGTGTTGGTGGTAGTCCAATGGGCTGAAAACAAGTTTGCGTAGTTATATTATATGTTTATTATCCTTTTATTTTCTTGGGTTTCATTGATACTATTATATAATTATGCTTACATGCAACAAAGAAGCCATATCAATGCAATAGGAAATAATTATGCCAGTAATGACCTAATATGAGAAAACTAACATAAAATAAACAAAGCATAGGACATAATAAAAGCACATTCATGAAAATAATAAAGTAATAAACATAAATCAATGTAAACTCATGAAGTGCCAAAAATTTTGATAATATAATATAAGGTGGTGTTGGGATAAGGTTTTGGATGTTGTTGTTGTTATAAGGTGTGTTGTCACAAGGCAACACCAAGTCGGTGGTCTTTCTTGGATCAAACAAAGCATGTTGTCGCATACAGACCCCATCAGCTGGAGATGAGTTTGATAATAGTTGAAGTATTTTCAAGAGTTTTTGAGTTTTGAGCTCTGCAAACGTGGGTGAAAACTCTTCTTCTTCTTCTAGGTCTGAATTCTACTGCAAATTTAGGTGTTATATCTTCTTTTTTACTAATCCCTTCTCCTTTTTATCATTAAATATTCTAATCTATGGTACCCCTGTACTAGACAAGTTTTCAGATTGCACCCTGTTTCAACATCTCTTTAGTTACTTGTTTGGTTTACACTTTTACTTCAAATTTCATATACTAGTTTCCAGATTTGTTTTCGCTGAATCTATGTTTATGAATCTTAAAGAATACTGGTCAATATTGATGTTCTAGTTCTGCTACTACTTTTCCTAGTAGCGCTAGAACTTCTCCATAATTTGATATTTCGTCATCAGAATTTCTCCAAATTCTGCAGGTCTGTTCTTTTATAAGAATAGACCACTTGACCTGATTTCTAGTCTATTCTGATCTATTTGTTGTGAGCCACAAATTTTTCCCCAATTTCTAGCCCATATTTCTCTGTTTCTACAATCCTATCTGTACTAGTCTCTTACTGTATTTTCTGGTTCAGTATTAGCCTACATTAAGAAGCCACATCGTTGTTGATTCTACAGCTATAAAGAAAGGAAAAGGCGTACACAGTGCACGAGGCTCCCACCACTGTGGGGTCTAAGGAGGGCCATAATGTACACAGCCTTACCACTGCTTCGCACAGAGGCTGTTCTTTGTTGATTCAACAGCTGTAAGGCAAGGAAAGGATGTACACAGGGAAATAACCTAGACAGGAGGTGAATAGGTTATGCTAGTGAAATTTAAAATCTTTTCGAATTCCCCAAGTGTGATTGTAAAAAGAAAAGCGGAATAAAAACAAACAATCACACTGCACCAAGATTTATAGTAGTTCAACTCAACTTGAGTCTAGTCCACTCCCTACAAGTTCCACTTGTAAAGTATTTCACTGGCTCTCCCTTTCAGTACAGTAGGTAGTTAAGAAAACCTTTACAAAATCTTGTTTAGGACAAGAGTATCCTTACAATCTCTTTCAAGGTAGAGAGGCACCTTTTACAATTCTGTTTAACGGTGGAGAGACACCTAACTCTTTTAAGGATAAGAGGATCCTTATACAATCCTAATTACAGTCTAGGAAAATGCAAAAGCAACAATTTAAATAAGTGGAATAGAATTGTTCGAGTTTACCTCATGCGGTGCGTGCAAAATGAATATGCAAAGTGAATGATTGAATGCACATTTTGTAGTCTCCCTTGAGTATAGAGAGGCGAAAAAGACTTTACTATAATCTTGAGTTCTTGAAGAACGTGTTTGACTTCAGTCCGTGAACTCAATAAAATAACGGTTGATCCTCACAAATGACTTTGATATGATTGCTAAGAGCTTTCTTAATTGTTAATTATTAAAGTCATCAGTAGGGTATTTATATAAGCAGAGACTAGGCTTAATTAGGGTAACAAAATCACCCAAATTGGAAAGAGAATAATCTCTAACGGATAGAAATATTCTCAACCGGCAGTTGCCACTTCCAAGTTCAGTTGTACAAAAGTAGCCATTATACTTAAAATATAGCAGTTGGGGGTGTTTAGAGGTGAACCGGCAGTTGCCATTTCCATCCGGGAGTTGCCGGATGTCCTCTGTAGGATAAATCAGAGAGGACCATTTAATCCGGAATTGATCTGACAAACCGGTTCAATTTCCGGTTAAATCCGACAGTCGCCGGTTCCATCCGGTAATTGCCGGATGGTCTCTGTTACCATTCTCTGATGAAAAAAACTGATCACAGAGACCAAGCGGTAGTTGCCGCTTCAATCCGGTAGTTGCCGGTTGGTCTCTGTTTGTGTTTTGACTGCCCAGTAGTCACACAAAGAGTGTCTAATGCCTTAGGTTGTTTCTTATGTCTTTTCTAACACTAAAATGCGAGAGTGTAGTGCGTGTTAGTGTGTGTAAATTACAACATAATCTAGAGGTCTTCAAGTCTTCTAATCTTCAACTGCTCAAGTCTTCTAGTCATTAATTCTTCAAGTCCTCAACTTTTCAATCATGCAACTACAGTCTTCCTTTCAATCACTTTATGCCATATCACGTATTGAGCTTCAATGGGTGTACGCTTATATCTTGAAATCAAGTGTCTTGGCTGTGGTCCTTTACATGACATTAGAAAGATAGCTATTAGAGCATTACTTGTTCATTATCATCAAAACCATTATGGAGAGGGATATTCCCAACAATCTCCCCCTTTTTGGTGATGACAAACAAGTAGATTAAAGAATACAAAAAATTAGGTTAAGGCAAAGCAAATAATTCTTGAATCAACCATGAATCCACCATGAATCCTTCTCCCCCTTTTGTCAACAACAAAAATGGGCGAAGAATTAAAAATTCATTCTTGTCTCCCCCTGAGCATGTGCATAAAAAAATAGAATTTTGTGTAATAGAAACAAGGAGGCATAAAGAAAATAAAAAACACATAGTCATAAAGCAACACTGTTTTACTAGAATATAAAAGAGGTTCATAACAATACATTGCCAAAAGTGCCATTCTTAGGGCACTACATCAAAACATTAATAAATTAAAGTTTTCATCAAAAATATCAGAAAGAAAGGCTATAAAGGCTGCTGCTCAACCAATGTTGAGAGCAGAAAGGATCTCCTGAGTCTTCTCATCAATATGAGTCATGATGCGTGACTCCATTTCCTCCAGCTTCTTATCGAGCATCGCTTCAGTCATAGGTTGACTAGAGGAGCTTCCTTCTCCTTCTGAAGCAGCGCGAGAATCCTTGATCCCCATGTGATGGATGGAGTTGATGTCAAAGGCCGATTTCTCCTCTTCAGCATACTCTCCGCTGAGATCGACTGTAAAGTGGGCAAAGATTTGCCCCAACATCCGGCCATAGGGAAGGTTGTTGATGCGTCCCTTACCACCGGCTTGAATCATGTGACAGATAATGAGGTAAGGAAGATTAATCTGGAGCCCGTCACAAACACAGTAGGTGATGAATGCTTGAAAGGGGCTAATCGCGTCTCGGTGACCACTCTTTGGAAGGATATTGAGAGACAATATAGTAAATAATTTTGGCAAGCTCGGTGAGTTCATTACTCTTCATAACAGCCACTCCAAGGTAGTTCTTCATGATTTTCCTGTAGACCTTGTCTTTATCCATGAAGTCCTTGTGGTCTTTCTTGGTGATGAGGTATTTGAGATGTCTGGTAGGGAGAACATTGAGTATTTCTCCCAACTTCTCAATCCCAAACTCAATATTTACTCCCTTGACCATACTCTTGATCCGAATGTTTTCCTCATAACCTTCAACCCAAAGGTTGCAGTAGAAAAGTCTAACCAGTCTTGGGTAGCACCTAAACCCACATTGGAGTATTTCAATCCAACCAAGACCACCAAAGTAGTCTTCTAAACCAAAGGCGTAAAGAGATTGAGTGTCAATGTCCTTACCAGCATTAATCTTGCAATTCTCAAACAAATCCCATGATTCCATCACTTCTGTAGAGATAAAATCCACCTCAATTGCTGGTCTCTTCTTGCTGATGCGAATCTTCTTAGGAGCCATGGAGGTAGGAGAAGATAGGAAGAGAAAAAGGGTTTGGATAAGAAAAATGTGACAGCTTTAGAAAACTACGGTTTTAAGCAAAGGGGGTTTAGGGTTCTCTGGTTTCGTTTGGAGGCAAAGGAGGTGGCGTTTGGAGGCAAAGGAGGTGGGAGATGAACAGTGGCTTAAAAATCCCTTCAAAAGGGTTTAAAAAGACCTATCCGATGGGTTTAAGTCACAAACCCGAGATGAACCAGTAGTTGTCGGTTAGAAGCGGCAATTGCCAGTTAACACAGAAAAACTGATTTTTGAGCATTTTTCAAGAATTTTTCAGATTTTCATGTGAATAGGGGTTTTTCAAGTATGAAAGGCAGTGAATTTATCCAAAAGGATTAAAAATGCCCAGCTCCTTCCTTAGAGTACAAAATCGGTCTTCACTAAGGGGTTTAGTGAAAATGTCAGCCAACTGTTTTTCGGTTTCGATGTAGTCCAGAGTGACATCACTGTTTTGTATGGTATCTCTTAGGAAGTGGTGACGGATATCGATGTGCTTGGCCCTTGAGTGTAAGATGGGGTTCTTACTCAAGTTGATAGCACTTGTGTTGTCACACATGATTGGGCAAGCATCAAACTTAACTCCTAGGTCTGAGAGTGTTTGTTTTATCCAAAGAATCTGAGCACAGCATCTTCTAGCTGCAACGTACTCAACCTCGGTGGTGGAAAGAGCAACAAAGTTTTGTTTCTTGCTAAACCAAGAAAAGAGGCAAGAGCCAAGAAAATGACAGGTACCACTGATACTTTTCCTGTCAATGTGGCATCCAGCAAAGTCAGCATCTGAGAAACTGACAAGATCAAAAGGTTGGTTTTTAGGGTACCATAACCCAACAACACACGTGCTCTTTAAATATTTAAAAATCCTTTTTACCGCTGTGAGGAGTGATTTCTTAGGATCGGCTTGAAATCGACCACATGCACATACACTGTACATAATGTCTGGTCTGCTAGCCATTAGACATAGAAGGCTCCCAATCATACCTCTATATCTAGTAACATCCTCAGAAATACCGTCTTCATCCTTGGTCAGTTTCAAGGATGAGCTCATTGGAGTGTCTGAAGAATTTTGACTGTTGATGTCAAATTTCTTTAGAAGCTCCTTAGTGTATTTACTTTGATTTATAAAAATCCCATTATCAGATTGTTTTATTTGGAGTCCAAGGAAGAAGTTCAATTCTCCCATCATACTCATTTCAAACTCATTGCTCATTATGCTACTAAACTCAGTACAGATAATCTCATTAGATGAGGCAAAGATGATAACATCCATATATATTTGAACTATGAGTATGTCATCCTTCAAGTTCATCATGAATAGGGTAGTGTCAATCCTCCCCCTTGAGAAGCCATTTTCTATTAAGAAGGTGCTTAATCTCTCATACCAAGCTCTAGGAGCTTGTTTGAGGCCATAAAGGGCTTTCTCAAATTTAAAGACATGGTTTGGAAACTTTGGATTTTCAAAACGAGGGGGTTGAGCTACACACACTTCCTCTTGAATGTAACCATTCAAAAGGCACTTTTTACATCCATTTGATACAATTTAAAATTCTTATGCCATGCAAAAGCTAGTAGCATTCTAATGGATTCTAGTCTTGCTACAAGGGCATAGGTTTCATCATAGTCAATTCCTTCCTGTTGGTTATATACTTTAGCAACTAGTCTGGCTTTGTTCCTTACAATATTACCATCTTCATCCAGGTTGTTCCGAAAGACCCACTTGGCACCAGTGATGGTGTGGTGGTCAGGTTTTGGAACCAGTTCCCAAACCTTATTTCTTTCAAACTGGTGAAGCTCTTCTTACATGGCAACAATCTAGTCACTATCCTTAAGTGCTTCTTCTATGTTCTTGGGTTCAATCTTGGAGATAAATGCAGTGTGGTTGCATATCTCATGAGATTTAGATCTAGTTTGGATTCATTGGTCCAAATCATCTATTATAGCATCTAAGGGATGGTTCCTATGGGGTATGATGTCCCTAGGTAAGGATTCTACTTTTTCAACAGAAACATCTTTTTCCTTAGGTTCTTCAAGAGAAATAACATCCACTTTGTTCTTTAAAACATCAATAGCAACATCATCGTCATCAATAAGAGGCTCATGCATAGTATTAGGCAAAGATTCATCAAATCTAACATTCATAAATTCTTCAACCATTAGAGATCTTTTGTTAAAGACTCTATATGCTCTACTGTCGAGGGAGTATCCTAAGAATATTCTTTCATCAGATTTTGCATCAAACTTTCCATGGCGGTCTTTAGTGTCTAGGATGAAACACTTACAACCAAACACCCCAAGGGGGTGTTTGGTTCGATAAATCAAATGGTGTATGTATCGGATATGAATGTTAATCTTTTGATAGACATTCTTCTGAATTATGTTTCTTTCTAAAAAATCGTTTGGTTGCCTTAAGGCTAGTACATGTTTCTCACGGGTTGAGATATTGGCTTCCATAGAGAACGTCTTTCCGCTTTCTCCTTTTATACTAGGTAAAAAGGTTGCTCAAATCTGAGTTTTAGTGTTGAGGTAAACTCAGCTTTGGAACACATCCTTTGTAATATGTTCATTCATGGGAAGTAGGATGCTCACTTATGAGGGTCATCCTAGTGGAACCAAACAACTCCAAAAATTAAGAATTATCATTCTAAAGAATGTCATCCCAAAGATTTACCGAACCAAACACCCCCTCAAGTAATCTACCTTAGGTAGTTTACCAAAGTATAGCTCATAGGGGGTTTTGGAAAGTAAGGGTCTAAGAATAATTCTATTAAGCACATAACAAGCAGTATTAACGGCTTCATCCCATAAAGATTTGGGCAAGGAGTATTCATTGAGCATAGTCCTAGCCGTCTCTTGTAGTGATCAATTTTATTTTCAACAACCCCATTAGACTGACGTGTCCTAGGAGCGGAAAAGTTATGGTCAATGCCATGTTTGTTCCAATATACATCAAATTGATATATATTGTCAAACTCTCCTCCATGATCACTCCTAATAAAGGTTACTGTACAGCCCTTCTGATTTTGTAATCTTTTGCATAAGGTTACAAACTCATCAAAAGCGTCATTTTTATTTCTAAGAAAGATAGTCCAAGTAAATCTTGAGTAGTCATCCACAATAACAAAAGTATATGATTTACCATTTAAACTAGAAACATTGATAAGCCCAAACTCCAAGTGAAGGAGTTCCAAAGGCCTCGAGGAAGAAACAATGTTCTTAGCCTTGTGGGATACCTTGGTTTGTTTGCCCTTTTGACATGCATCACAGAAATTATCTTTATTGAACTTGATCTTAAGAAGATTTCTAACAAGGTCCTTGGATGCAATTGTTTGGATTAACTTGACATTTACGTGTCCAAGTCTTCTATGCCATAATGAGGACTCACTATGGATAGAAACCAAGCAAGCATTCAAGGGGCTTGTTTCCTCTAGCATGCATACATATATATCGTTCTTCCTATATCCTTTTAGGATTAGATCCTTATTTGCATCTTTTACATAGCAGTGAGATACATCAAAATCTAACTTACAACCTATTCCATATAATTGACTCACGCTAAGTAGGTTATAGTTTAGGTTTGTGACATGGTAGACATTTGAAATAAAATACTGCCGAGCTTGATCTTCCCAATTCCAGAAATTTTCCCTCTGTTGTCATCTCTAAATGAGACCCATCCTCCGTCGTAGTCCCGTAGGCTTGAGAATAAGTTTCCGTTGGATATCATATGCTTGGAGCATCCACTATCAATCACTCATTCGGCTTATACTTTATTTTTCAAGCAAACCTATAACAGAAGATCAGTTGTACATTGGTCCCCATAATCTCATGGGTCCGTCATTGTTAGTGTCAAATGTCACGCCCCGTTCACATAGAACCGGACCTATGACCGGGTTCCCTTTGGGTAACCCAAAACCACTAGGATCATCTGATACAGTAACCACAGCATAGCAAGCCACAAGTGATCAATGGAAGATACTAATAATATAATACATCGAAAGTCTTGTCATAAATAATTACCTGTAATTTCCCATATACACTTGATACCCAAATTGTTATACATAGTATAATTACACATGGGCTCGTAAGCATGATATTTACACAAAAAATACCAATTTAAATATCGAGAGCATAAAAGGGGAAATATACCAAGAGAATCAAAAGGAGTATAGTCAATAGAATCTGTCATTTTTGCCCTACAACACAACCCGCACACGGGCAGCCTTCACCGTGTTCGAGTTCTTCAGGGACCCACCAATTCCCCACTGGGGTTTTGTCAGCGGGACCCGGCATGGGCTCCTCTACGGAGTATCCTACAAAATCATCTAAAAAGGCGTGTACACGAGGGGTGAGCTCACTAGCTTAGTAAATGGAAAGAAAAACGCACATAAGCATACAAAGCAAATGATACTATATGCATGGGATTCATTTTAATCTTATTCCACCTAAACAACATTACTAGGTCATAGGTAACGTGCACGTATACCCCGGGTTCGAGACGCATTCTCTATCCCGCGATACGCCCATAGGGTTGTCGGAGAAGGCCCACCGTGAGCACTAGGAAAAGTAAATCGCGGCCGAACCACAGTAGAAATGTAAATCGTGGCCGAACGATTGCAGAAAAATAAATCGTGGCCGAACCACTGCAGAAAAATAAATAGTGGTCGAACCACAGCAAAAAAGTAAATCGTAGCCGAACCACAGCAAAAATTAAAAACAATATGACTGGCCCTCTGAATATATCACCAAGGTTTCCAATTGTCCTAATGATCAGCCAGGCGTACTTCTAACCACCACATAAACCCCTATTGGGAAGGGTCGTAGAACGAGGGATTGTGATATCCTAACCACATGCTCCTACATGAGATAGTACAACTGCATAGTACTTTCGTGTCCTATTCCATGGTATACCAATGCATTTGTTTCCAAGCCAACTATGGCATCTAATCTAGAAATCTTACACATGTTCGGCAAGCCAGCATTACAACCATCACATGATAAATCCATTCTCAAGATTTCAAGCAAGTAATCATGCATATAGAATTTATGATACATCATGTTCAGTTCTAAATGCATTATTCATTCATCAATCATATATATGGGAATGGCAATCGGAATGTCAATATAGTCCATGAATGCATAGGATGCTAAAAACACTCCAAAATTAAGATCAAAGTCCTCTTCCCACTTACTTATTTTCGTAGAAGAATCAGCACTCGCGGTACAGGTAAGATCCGGAGTGAGAAGATGAGTTTCTCGAAACCTAGCACAGATAAAAGATTTAGAAATACATACAAATCAGGACCATAAACGACGTAGGATATGGTTACTACGCGTATAATAGTGTGAAGAAGGTTGTCGGTAAGTTTGAGTTCAATCGGAGCTCATTTGGGCTATAGGTGGGTCATACAGGTGGGTAGGAGGACCCACCTGTGAATTCTGTCTAGACAGGTGGGTCACACTGGTAGGTATGTCACCCGTCGGTCCTACCCACCAATAGACACAGAGAAGACAGGCGGGTCACACTGGTAGGTGTGGCACTTGCCGGTCCTACCCACTAGTAGACACAGAGAGGACAGGCGGGTCGCACTAGTAGGTGTGACACCCGTCAGTCCTACCCACCAGTAGACAAAGAAGATAGGCGAGTCACACTGCTAGGTGTGGAGCCTGCCGGTCCTACCCGTCGGTAGACACAAAGAGGACAGGCAAGTCGCACTGGTAGGTGTGACACCCGTCGGTCCTACCCATTGGTATTCCTCAGGTTTTGCTGTTTTTCATCTTTCTTCCATTCGAACTCATGAAAACCCCATAGGGTGCTTCCCACTTTATTTCCCACACATTCTAAGCCTCTTTTACCTGACTGTTCCATAGATCTAAGCCATCAACAAGATTTGGGTAAAGATATCCCAAATCCTTGTTTCCCTTCTCAAATCCTTCAAGGAAATCACGCAAGGGTTCCATTACCTTCTAGATTCAACATACACAAAGAGAGTTTCATCATATCTCAAAGGTTTATGGGGTTTCTTACCTCAAAAGATAGATCTCAAGACACCGGTGAAGATACCGACGGCGGAAAGGTGAACCGTGGCCACGGGACCGAAGGGAGTTGCCTTCACCCTAGTCTTCTTCTTCTTCTTCTTCCTCTTCTCTCCCTCCTCTTTACTCCACTCACCAAACCTTGCTGAAAATCATAAATGAGGAAGAGAGAGACATGAAGGCTATTTATACTTTGGTTCATAAATATCTTGTAACGTCTGTTTGGTTCTGTCCATTTATAGACACAAATGCATTAAATCTCATTTCCGGGCGATGTAGCCGACATCATCGGGCATACACGTGTTCATCCAAGCTAGGCATGTTGGGGTCCACAATACCCCAACAGGTGGGTCACACTGGTGAGTCTCGCACCTACCAGTGACACCCACCAGTTGGCCAAACAAGCCAACCTTGCTGTATTTTAGAGGAAAACGGTGTCTTAACATATATTTCGCTCTCGCCACGTGTTGTGGACCAAGTTCCTATCACTCAAATATGATCATGTACCTTTCCTATTCATACATGGCCTTGTGATATGTGCAAGGGCACGGCTTAGACGTGTGAATCACCTCGGGTACCGGCTCAATCTTATCAGGCCACCCCGTATTTGACGTCACCCTTGCCGTCATATACCACAAAGCATAGGCATCAACCCGTTCCGGTTCAGACCCCGCAAGACCAAACCGAACCAACCAATCAATAAACCGGGTTTAAAGAGCAAGGCTCTACATCAAATGTCCCTATTGGGACCCAAGTGGTCTTGTATCTTTTAGGTCTCTGATTTTGTCTTTGAGATGACCTTGGGTTCCTTTGAGTCCTCTGAGATTCATATGATCCATAAGACCCTTGAGGTGTATAGGACCTTTGAGGTTTGTAGGTCCTTTGGGATTGGTATTTCCCATAAGGTCTATCTGACTCTTGTGGGTAGGTTCTTTGGGGCTGCCTATAAGACCTTTCAATAGAGTATCCCCTTTGAGGTTGGGGTCTATATTTAGGTCTAGGTTCCTCCCGAGGCCTATATTGCCTTCTTTGAGGTGTGTAGTTGTAATATCCCGCTTCTTAAACCCGGTCTGATTTCGCGGTTGAACCGGTTTAACCATGCAGGAACCGAGCCAGAGGATGTTAGAGCGGGTTCCTTATGGGCTATGATGGCACGGGTGACCTTAAACACTGGCTGGCCCGACAAGTCAGAGCCAGTGCCAGAAGAGACGGGAGTACCCAAACCGTGTACGTGCACCTACCATAAGGCTATGTACGGATAGAACAGGTATTATATCCGTATTTTAAGATTATGTACGTAGGCTACAATGTATGCTTGGGGTGGGGTTTGAGCCGAGGTCCGAGCCCGGTCAAAATCCCAAGTTTTGACTCTCGGATGGGTATGTCAGGTGGGTACACCCACCCACCTGAGTGACCCATCCATCACTATTCACTTAAGTAGGAATAGTATATAAAGCTTTATGACTTTTCTTTCCATTTATTACCCCCGTACGTTTGGTGAGAAAAGTAAAGAGGAGAGAGAAAAAGAAAGGGAAGAAGAAAGGAAGAGGAAGAAAGGAAGGATTCAGCGGCGCCGAAGCTCGATCTTGCCATTCCGGTGCCGGAAGAGTAATCTTCAACTCGAGATCTACAGTTGGAGGTAAGAAAAGCTGGGTTTTATAAACATTCGCCAAATCCACGCTTTAAACCCTTGATTCGAGTATGATTTCTTAAGATCTTGTAAACACCTCTTGAAATGATGGATCTAAGGTTTAATAGATGATTTATGTGTTGATCTTGAAGGATTTGAAGAGATATTGACAAGGTAGAAGGAGCATTGTGAGATTGGAAGTGATTTGGAGGGTTTGAAGTCATTCTTGAGCAAAGAAGGTAAGATGGTTCCCCTCACTTAAATCTAAGTTAGATCTAAGGTAGAACCATCCTATAGGACTTTAAAGGTGTGAGGAATGGGTTGAGAAAAGCCCCATTTGGGTCCCCAAGGAATGGAGGAAGATGAGAAGAAACTGGGGTTTTTCCACCAAAACCGGCGGGTACAACCGGTGGGTCCCTACCCACCTGAGACACCCACCCGAGAGGACCAGGGGGTCCCTGGCCAAACCGGCGGGTAGGACCGGCGGGTCCTACCGGCGGGTAGGTCCCAAACCGGCGGGTTGGACCGGTGGGTAGACCACCCACCTGTGTGACCCCCCCGAGTGGACAGAATGTGATTCTTAGGTCCGATTGAGCCCAAATCGGACGTGGGACCTTCTTTCGACGTTCTAAACACGATTTTGACGTCGGATTTCATTAATTTTGATTCTAAATTGGTGAAGTACTAACCCAGCTCAATTTTGTTAGGTTCACCAAAGCCTTCCCGATTCGCTCCGGATCTCACCCGTACCGAGCGGGACTCCTTGTACGCTACAAGTGGAGAGAGAGGACGTTTGGCCTATTTCAAGGCATTTGTTTGGCATTCATATAACTATATCTAATTTAGTCATGTCATCATGAATATGCTATATAGATTAGTCATTTCACACTTTGATGTGCATTTATGCTATGTTTACTTTCAATTGCAAATTGAATGTGATGTTATATGTTGAATGTGCACATCATGTTGCATAATGCCTTGATAGACTAGATGCCGTGGTCGGCTTGGAAACGAATGCATTGGTGGCCCGTGGTATGGGACACGGAGGCACTATGTAGTCGTACTGCATATAGGAGCATGCGGTATTAGG
>NC_056557.1:31025645-31060091 GCF_013358625.1 Macadamia integrifolia
AGCCCTATGGGCGTATCGCGGGAGGGAGTTCGCGGCTCGTACCCGGAGTATACGCGCACTGTGGTTGTAGTAGCACTAAAACCAAGGACTTAGTAATGTTGCTTAGGTAGATGTGAATTAAAATGAATTGCATGACATGTAGTGCATATGATGTGTTGTGATGTGTGGACTGTTGTGTGTGGTCCACCTCTCTACTTACTGAGCTAGTGAGCTCATTCCACGTGTGCACCCCTTTTTAGATGATTTTGCAGGTCATGCATCTGAGGAGCAGGGGGTGGGTCCCACAGTCGAGTTTCCTGAGGAGGACTGGTGGACCCCTGAGGAGTTTGAGCACGGCGTAGACTGCGCGTGTGAGAGCTGTGTTGCAGGGCAGCGGTTCTGAGGCCGAGCTGAGCTCCAGCCTTGATATCGATGCCGGGCTGTGTACTCTGATGTTTTTGATAATTTCCTGTATATATTTGATATTCAAACTTTATTCTTTTTGTGTATATATATCATGCCTTCGGGCCCAAATGTATATAATTATGGTATCGCCATTTGGGTATCAGGTATATGGGAATTATTACAGGTAAAACTTAGTCTTCCGCTGATTTGATGAGTTGATGTTAGTGTGTGTATGCTGTGGTGGAATACAGTGTCTGATGATCCTGGCAGGTTTGGGTTAACCGGTGTTAACTCGGTCACCGCTCCGGTTCAGTGCGAACGGGGTGTGACAGTAGTAGTAGGCATGGTTTACTTTGGTCCTTGGTCTCTCATTTTGAGAGGTTGTGGACTTTTTCTTGGTATGACATTAACTTGTTGAATGCCCTGTTTTCTTACAAAGGCCACACTTGACATAGGTAGTGGATGCTTGATTACCTTCACTCTTTCTTGGATTCTCCTTTTGTTTTTCTTTTCTCTTTGATGGATTTTGTTTATAACCCAGTCCTTCTTTTTCATTAGAACCTTTCCTTTGAGATCCAAGTAGGTTGTCAAGGTTCTTTTGTCCTTGAAATTTCTACCTATTTATGGTTCAAGAAACGACCCACGCGAAACAAGTAGAGCCGTTTCTGGAAACGAATCGTGGCCATTCTTTTCGCTGGTTACTATCGACTTTCAGAAACATGACTACCAAACACCTTCAATTCTGTTTCTGTTTCTAGAAACGAAAATTTATGTTTCTGCCGTTTCTTGAAACAGAAACAGAAGAAACGTTATCAAACGGGCCCTAAGTGTGTCAACTTCTTTTTCTAGTGTGTTTTTCCGTTTTTAATTTAAGACTCTCTTCATTTAAGTCCTCAAAGGCTTCTAGAAGTCCTTCGTTAGTCATTTTCTAGAGGTGTAGTTTGAGTTTGCTGGTTTACCTCTTGTTCTTCATCTCCAAGAGCCATCAAGGCTCGGCTGGTAATTTCTTCTTCTGAATCACTCTTTTCTTCATCACTTGAATCCCATGTGGCAGCGTATGCTTTCTTCTTTGTCTTATGTGGGCAGTCAATTCTGAAGTGGCCAGGTTTCCTGCAATCAAAACATACTACATCCTTTTTGTCGGACGAAGATTCTTTAGTTTTGTTTTTAACCTTACCCTTTTCACTATAGGATTTGTCTCCATAGGTTTTGCCTTTATATGGCATTCTTTCCTTCTTGAGAAACTTGTTGAATTTCCTTGTGATGAGCGATATCTCTTTTTCCATGTCGAAGCCTTCAATGCTTGAGAGGATTTTAGTGTTATAGTCTTCCTCCTAACTTCTGGAATTTGCTTATCAGCTAGCAGCTCAACTTCATGGGTTTGTAGAGAACCCAACAAGTAGTCCAGGGAGATCTTCGTGAGGTCCTTTGCTTCTTCAATTGCAGTTTTCTTAGGTCTCCATGTATTTGGTAGAGATCTCAGTATTTTTCTCACTTTTTCAGCATTAGTATAGGTCTTTCCTAGACTCTTAAGACTATTTACAATGTTGGTAAAGCATGTAAACATCTCAGAGATGGTTTCATTTTCATACATCGTAAATGATTCGTAATTTGAAACTAATTTGTCTACTTTTTTTCCCTTTACTTCCTCTGTGCCTTCATGAGTAACTACGAGCATGTCCCAAATTTTTTTAGCTGATTCACATGCTATGACTCGGTTGAATTCTTCATCGTTGAGAGCGCACTGGAGGAAGGTGATTGCTCTGAAGTCGTATTGGATGAGGGTAACATCATCGGCCATCCATTCCTTTTCTTCCTTGGATACCGTCTTCCCTTCAACTTCTTTGGTAATGACGTATGGTCCTTTTATAGCTCTCCATACGAAGATGTTATGACCGCACACAAAGTTCTTAAATCTGCACTTCCAAAAAGAGAAATTTGTTCCATTAAAATAAGGGGGTCTTAAGGCATTCAAGCCCTCTGGTGGTCCTTGGGATGTGGCCATGGTCTTTGACTCACGTTAAGACTAAAATAGTCCTAAAACTTTGAGCTCCCGTTGTGATACCCTACTTTCTAAACCTGGTCTAATTAGCCAGTTGGTTCGGATTGGCCTTGCAGGACCTGAACCAAAGCGAGCTGAGGTGAGTACCTTATGGAACATGATGGCGAGGGTGACTCTAAACTCGGATTGGCCAGACGAGTTGGAGTCGGTGCCTAGTGAAGTCCGTGTGCCCAAGCCGTACACTTGCACGTATCACTAGGCCATGTAGGCACAATAACGGTACTTGTGAACAATTCAAAGAATTGTTCTTATCAAATTACTATCCAAAGAGCTTCAGAGACCACAAAAAGGCGGAGTTATGGCACTAACTCAAGGAAGCAAAATTGTTCTAGATTATCAGCAACAGTTTGAAAGCTTATTTTATTTTGCTCCTCACCATATGAAGTCGGCTGAGGAAAAAGCCTAGAAATTTCTGAAGGGGCTGAAGACATCTATTGGCACAGTGTTGGAGGTGTTGGACTTAACTGATTATGCACAGATTGTGCAAAAAGCCAAGACAATGGAAGGCAAGCAGAAGGGAGAACCACTCCTTACACCGAGACTGTGGAAGAGAGCAAACTCATATGCTGATTCGGGTAGCCCGAGCAAGAGCTTTCGTGGGTCATACTCTTATGGTCCCTCTTACCGGCAGCCTTATAGGCCATCGGGTTATCCTTCCCGACCGGTTAGTGGACCGGGCACTACATCTTTCCGCCCCAACACTAATCTGGTGCCTACGGCCCTGAGACCCCCTCGACCTCCAGTTGCACCAGGATCAGTACAGAGAGCTCCCACTCCAGTTCAAACACCACTGAACCAATGCTATAATTGTCATTCGTACGGGCACTTCGCCAAGGATTGCCGATGCCCAGCCGCGACACCACCTAATCGGCCCCTTGTCCATAGATCTGCATTGACTCAGGGAAACCAGCCTCAAGGAAGGATGTATGCCCTAACAGCTGAGGAGGACGAAGCCAGTACTGAAGTAGTAGCAGGTACAATTTAAATTAAAAGATTTTGTGATAAATTTTGAGTAACTTGTTATACTTATGTGCAATGCAATGCTAGGTGTCTTATATGTAGCAGGTATACCTGTATATGTCATATTCAACTCTAGAGCTTCGCATTCATTTGTGTCTAAGAGATTTGCTCATAGTTGTCATGTCGCCAAGGCGAACAAAGGCGGTGGAGGGTTGTCTAAGCGCTTAGGCGAGAAGGCGCACGCCTTGAGGCGAACAAGGCGACCAATTGTTATTTTTTATTTTTCCTATTTTCTAACATTATTTAGTAAGCTATATATACCTTGTATCATAAAAAATCAAGATTAAGCAACATCAAGTCATTAAAAATCAACATTTAGCCATATTAAATCATAAAAAATTAACATCAAGTCATATTAAGTTATAAAAAATAAAAATTTAGAGAAATGCTCTAGTTCTATAACAAGTTTGACTGTCAAATGATATTATTTTTACATGAGACTTTTTGTATCAGTTATAATATAAAACCAGCTTTCCAACAAGTCTAAGATTACTTAAATCTAAGTTGTAATGACAAAGTTATGCTCCGGTCAAACTTATTTTTAAGTGCGTAAATGCTGTTAAAATCGCCTGAATGAAAATAATTTTATGGATATCAAAACAAAAAATTATTTTACCGGACTTTTGGTTTTTAGCAATGTTTTAACATGATAGAATTTATAAAATTTTCATAATTGAGAAAAACTCCAGCATTTAAAAATTGAAAATCGCCCCTATAACCAAAATCCAGTTTTTCTTCTTGGACTGGGGGGTTGACTTTTTATCCTTTTGGAATTTGATTTTTAAACTATTTTTATTGGATTCAAATAGGGGATATTTGCTTATTTATGAATAATATCTTAAGTAAATGAAATAAAGTAAATATGATATTTGGCATAAATAAGTGTCAAAACACAAGGCGGTATGCAGGGCATGGATTAGTTGTCGGCTCATCGAGCAATCGTGATGTGTGCCGAAAAACAAGTTAAGATGAAGGATGACGAAGGAGTAGAGCTTGTGTATCAAGCTGAGAGATCAAAGCGACCTAGAAAGACTATTATCTCTGCCTTACAGGCGGTGAAATTATTAGAAGATGGATGTCAGGGCTACCATGCATCAGTACTAGATGTGGATGCAAAGGTTACACCACTGGAGGAATTGGAGGAAGTCAAGGAATTTCCTGATGTCTTTCCGGATGATTTAACCCAGCTACCACCTGACAGAGAGCTGGAGTTTGCCATTGACTTAATCCCGGGAGCTGCCCCAGTGTCCAAGGCTCCGTATAGAATGGCACCAGCCAAGTTAAAGGAACTGCAGACAGTTGCAAGATCTATTGAAAAAGAGGTTTATACGCCCAAGTGTCTCACCATGTGGTGCACCAATCTTATTTGTTTAGAAGAAAAATGGTAGTTTGCGTATGAGCACGATTACCAGGAGCTGAACAAATTAACCATTAAGAACCGGTATCCGTTGCCGCGCATCGACGATCTATTTGACCAGCTGCAAGGTGCTAAAGTGTTTTCAAAGATTGATCTCAGGTCAGGTTATTATCAGCTCAAGATAGAGAGCAGTGACATACTAAAGACAGCTTTTAGAACCCGATATGGTCATTATAAATTCTCTGTGCTATCTTTCGGGCTAATCAATGCACCGGCTGCTTTTATGAATTTAATGAATCGGGTGTTTCATGATGTCCTTGATAATTGGGTCATCGTTTTCATCGATGACATCTTGATTTACACGAAGTCGGAAGAACATGCAAAACACTTGAGGATGGTACTGCAAAGACTAAGGGAACAGCAATTATATGCCAAATTCAGCAAATGTGAATTTTGGCTCAAGCAAGTAGGATTCCTAGGACACGTGGCATCTGAGAATGGGATCACAGGGGACCCGGACAAGGTAAAGGCTATAGTAAAGTGGGAGGCACCCAAGATTGTAACAGAGAACAGAAGCTTCTTAGGCTTACCAGGCTACTACCGGCGCTTCATTGAAAACTTTTCTCGGATTTCTACGCCGATGACCAAGTTGACCAAGAAGGGTGTGAAGTTTGAGTGGTCAGAAGAGTGTGAGAACAGCTTCGAAGAGTTAAAGAAACGGTTAGTGTCAATTCCTGTATTGACCATTTCAAATGGTACCAGTAGGATGACAGTCTATACCGATGCAACCAAGATAGGGTCGGGTTGTCTTCTCATGCAACACAGCAAGGTGGTAGCAGGGTTTAAAGTATTGGTCCGTATCGTACCAGCCGATACATATCCGTATCGGCCCTTACCGATATGACACATGAAATTACGTATCATTATCATATCGGTACGATACAGACCAACACGATACATGAAATTTTTAAAACCCTTTTGTATTGATACGTATCTTACGATATATAC
Organism: Macadamia integrifolia; assembly: GCF_013358625.1. Classification (NCBI taxonomy): domain Eukaryota; kingdom Viridiplantae; phylum Streptophyta; class Magnoliopsida; order Proteales; family Proteaceae; genus Macadamia; species Macadamia integrifolia. Next base: position 31,031,477 of record NC_056557.1, read on the forward strand.
CGATACGCATCGATACACCACCGATACGATACACACCGATGCGTACCGATACGGTCATAAAATGGCCAAGATGGGTAATTTTTCAAAAAAACACAATTTTTTGAGGTGTTTTTGTTTCAAAGTTGGTGCCAACCATTTTTTTCTCTAACTAAAGTGGAAATCAAAGGAACAAAGATTTTACATTTATGGGACAACTACAAACCTTGGATTCTTATTGCAATACTCTCAATTTATTGTTTATGCATAATATATGTTATATATAGCTTTTTTTGACTATTTTTTTATGCAAAAGTGTATAAAAAAGTGTTTCCTATCAATATATGTGTGTCTTTAGCGAATCTTAGCGTATCTCCGATACGATACGATACCCTCCAATACGTATCTCAATTTTGGCCGACAGATACGGCGATCGATACCGATACTTTAATCCTTAGGCGGTAGCATATGCTTCCAGGCAACTCAAGGAGTATGAGAAGAACTATTTAGAACTGGCAGCAGTCATATTTGCTTTGAAGATCTGGCGTCATTATCTGTATGGGGAGAAGTGCGAGATATATAGTGATCACAAAAGCCTTAAGCACTTCTTCATCCAACGAGATTTAAATATGAGGCAGAGAAGATGGATTGAGCTTATGAAGGACTATGATTGTGATATTCAGTATCACCCAGGTAAAGCTAATGTGGTGGCTGACGCTCTAAGTCGGAAGGCTCAGACAGTTTCACTTTCGTACTTAGCATTCAATCCACAGTTGATACAAAAGGCAATACTGATGGATGAAATTATTCTATACGAAGGGGCAACCTTGGAGCTAGAACATCAGTCCAGATGATGTTAAGCAGTTGACCATATCCTTGTCAGCCTTACAGGTACATCCATCCGTCAGACAAGAGGTGATAGCAAAGCAATCTTTGGATCCTGAGCTACAAAGGATTAAGCTGAAAATTCAAGAGCAGATAATGAATGACCCTAACTTCACAATAGCCAACGACGGGCATTGCTATTTCGGGACAGGTTATGCATGCTTGATGACATAGAGATACAGGATAAGATTGTGAAGGAGGCACATAGTTCTGAATGCTCACCTCATCCCGGAAGTACAAATATGTATAAAGATCTTAAACAAAGCTATTGGTGGCCAGCAATGAAGACCACTATTGCCTTGTATGTAGCACAATGTCTCGTGTCAGAAGGTCAAGGCAGAAAGGCATCGACCATACGGCACTCTTCAGCCACTCCCCGTACCGGAGTGGAAGTGGGACAGGATCACTATGGACTTTGTCACAGGGCTACCCCGTACACTCAAGGGAATGGATGCAATTTGGGTGGTAGTTGACACTTGACAGGCTTACCAAGCCTGCTCATTTTATCCCGATCAAGACCAATTACTCTATGGATAAGTTAGCCCAACTTTATATGGATAACATAGTCCATTTACATAAAGTATCGGTAAGCATTGTGTCAGATAAAGACCCAAGATTCAGGAAGAGTCTCCAACAAGCCTTGGGGACACAAGTGAATCTGAGTACTGCTTTCCATCCACAGACCGATGGGCAATCAGAACGAACCATACAAATACTAGAAGACATGCTCAGGGCCTGTGCAACGGAAATGAGTGGCAGTTGGGAAGAATACATACACTTCTAAAGAAGTTTTCCTATAATAATAGCTATCAAACAACAATTGGGATGGCTTTGTATGAGGCATTGTATCGCAGAAAGTGCAGAACGCCCCTATATTGGGATGAAGTAGGTGAGCGACGTATACTTAGACTATAAATGATACAGATGACGTGTGACAAGGTCGACGTCATTCGGGAAAGGATTAAGGCAGCACAATCACGCCAAAAGAGCTATGCAAACAATCATAAGAAGGACATTGAATTCCAAGAGGGGGAAAAGGTGTTCCTCAAAATCTCTCCTACCAAAGGGTTGCATAGATTCCACAGGAAGGGAAAGCTAAGTCTGAGATATATTGGCCCATTTGAAATCCTGGCTCGAGTTGGCTCCGTAGCGTATATGTTGGCTCTTCCGCCTTCCCTCAACAATGTTCATAATGTGTTCCACATGTCTATGCTGAAGCGGTACATCCATGATCCATCACATGTGCTGCCCGTGGAACCAGAATACTTAGAAGCTGATATAACCTACGAAGAACAGCCCGCTGAAATCCTAAACCAGAAAATAAAGACTCTTCACAATCGCTCCATCGCTTTTGTGAAGCTTAGAAGGGCCAATCATTCACTTGAAAAAGCATTTTGGGAAAAAGAAGATGACATCCAAGCCAAGTATCCTCATCTTTTCGGACATCAAGAAAGTACAATTTCGAGGGTAAAATATTCAAAAAGGGGGGAATAAATGTGATACCCGACTTTCTCAACCGATCAAATTACCCGGTTGGTTCAGATTGGTCTTACAGGACCTGAACCCCAGCGAGCTGAAGCAAGTACCTTATGGAACATGATGGCGAGGGTGACTCTGAACTCGGGTTGGCCAGACGAGTTGGAGTCGGTGCCTAGTGAAGTCCGTGTGCCCAACCCGTGCACTTGACAGTATCACCAGACCATGCACGCACAATAAAGGTACATAACCGTATATTATGTCAATCGCACGTGATTAATCAATTACCGAGAGTGAAATACATATCGGGGCCAAGCCCCATCGAAATCCCAATGATTCGGCTAAGTTTTAGCCGATTGGTGGGTGGTCATGGGCGAGTCGGTCCCACCAGTGTGACCTACCACTCTGGTCATTAGATATTTTGAGCCAGGTATAAATAGCATTTATTACCTTTCTTTCCCCTCATTTATTATTTTACACGGTGGGTGAGAAAAGTAAAGAAGAGAGAAAAGGAAGAAAGAGAAGGGAAGGAGGAAGAAAAAGGGGAAGAAGATGCTCGTTGTGCGACGTCGGGGTTGAATATTTCGATTTCGATACCGGATTAGTGATCCTCATCTCGAGATCTACGATTTGAGGCGAGTAAAGTCTATATTTCTTAAACCCTTATGAAATCCTAAGTGAAATCCTATGATTTGGGTAGGAATCCTTTAGATCTTGTTAATCCCTCTTGAGAATGTGAATTTATGGTTAAATAAAGGACCTACATGTGGTTTATGAAGGTTTTAGAGAGATTTCAAGATTTGAGAAACATTTGTTGATCTCTTGAGTTAGAGAGAAGATTTGAGGTTTTTAAGGTGCTCTTAAGCAAAGAGGTAAAACCCAAGCTTGAAACTTTGAATCGATCCAAGATCTATGTTGGAATCATGACATGGAACCTTGGATTTATGGAAAATGCGGTCGAATCGACCCGTGGTGGTTTCCCCAAGGTGGGATGAAGAAAGGGAGTGAATAGAAAAAATCTCGGTTCTGAGTGGTGGGTGCCTGGAAATGGTCGGACCCACCAATCCGGAGCCTACCTGTCCTAGATGGGCTGCTGGTTCGACCTGTCCAATGCACCAGGCCTGCCGGTCCAAACAGAGCCCCTGGGCCAAGCGAGGAGTGAGGACCAGTGGGCACTGCCTCGAAGCACCTAGCCCGCGGGTCCTTACAGGGCCCCTGAGTCGAGCAAGTAGGATTCCTAGGGCAGGTGGTGTCTGAGAATGGGATCGAAGTGGACCCGGACAAAGTAAAGGTTATAGTAGAGTGGGAGGCACCCAAGAATAGAACAGAGATCAAAAGCTTCTAGGGCTTAGCAGGCTACTACCAGTGCTTCATTGAAAACTTTCTCGGATTTCTGCACCGATGACCAAGTTGACCAGGAAGGGTGTGAAGTTTGAGTGGTCAGAAGAGTGTGAGAACAGCTTCCAAGAATTGAAAAAACCGTTAGTGTCAGCTCCTGCATTGACCATTCCAAATGGTACAGGTGGGATGACAGTCTATACCGATGCATCAAAGATAGGGTTGGGCTGTGTTCTCATGCAACATGGCGAGGTGGTAGCATATGCATCCAGGCAACTCGAGGAGTATGAGAACTACCCCACTCATGATTTAGAACTGGTAGCAGTCATATTTGCTTTAAAGATCTGACGTCATTATCTGTATGGGGAGAAGTGTGAGATATATAGTGATCACAAAAGCCATAAGTACTTCTTCACCCTACGAGATTTAAATGATGCAGAGAAGATGGCTTGAGCTGATATGACCTACAAAGAACAGCCCATTGAAATCCTAGACCGAAAAATAAAGACTCTTCACAATCACTCCCAAGCTACACCGGGCTCGTCGGTCCAGGCAGAGCCCCTAGGCCGAGCGGCAAGCGAGGACCGATGGGCACCTGGCCCGCCGGTCCTTACAGGGCCCCTCAGTCAAGTGGCAGGCAAGGAACGCCGGTTGACCTACCAATCCAACTCTTCGGGTTTTGATTGGGCCCAAATTTGTCGAGAAACCTCTGGTGATTCTAAACGCATTGGGGTCATCGTATTCCGTTGGTTGTGAACCTAAAGTCGAGAAATACTAAACTCGACCTCTTTTATGACAGGTTTCACTAGAAACTCACGTTATCGCACGTCGGATCTTCCTCGTACCAAGGGTGATCACTGTACACAATCAGGTAAGTGGGAAGAGGACATTGACTTTATTTTTGGAGTGTTTTTGCATCATTCCATTATTGTTGTAGACTAGCCATGCCATCATTTCATTATTGTGTATAGCCTAGTCATTCACGAATGCCATTTGCATGCATTGACATGTGCATTATGAAATTCATTTAGTACTTGACATGCTGATATCTTTAATTGTTAAATGCTTATTCTTACTTGGAGTTATGAGATGGATGACTTTAAATTATTGAATATGATGCATTGCTAGACTAGATGCCGTAGTCAGCTTGGAAACGAATGCATTGGTGGCCCGTGGAATGGGGACGCGCTGGTACTATGTAGTCGTACTATTTCATATAGGAGCATGCGGTTAGGAATGACATATCCCTGTGCTACAACCCTTCCCAGCAGGGGTTTAGGTGTTGGGTACATCATTGGGGGGAAGCCCGAGGTTGTGTACCAACGGTGGCAGTTAGAAGTACGCCTGGCCGATCACTAGGACGGTCGTCAACTTTGGTGATATAATAAGAGTGTCAATCGTACTTCTTTTAATTTAATGCAAGGCAAGGCCCATTTTACTTTTCCGGTACCCAGGACTAGCCTTCTCCGGTAACCCTATGGGCGTATCATGGGATGGGATTCGCGGCTCGTACCCAGGGTATACACGCACTGTGGTTGCGAGTAGCACATGACCTATGACTTAGATGTGATGTTTAAGTGGTTTAAGATAATAAAAATGGACTTGCATACATATAGGTGCATTTGTATTGTGAATGATTGCTTGGTCTTTCTTTTCACTTACTGGGCTAGTGAGCTCATCCCACGTATACACCACTTTTAGAGGATCTTGCAGGTTATCCGACTGAAGAGCTAGAGCCAGGACCCACTGTGGAGTTTCCAGCTAAGGATTGGCGGGTCCCTGAAGATCCAGTCCCGTGCCCGTGCGAGAGTTGTGTTACGGGACAGCAACATTGAATACCAACCCGGGATTCTTTTAATTATTTTCCGATGTTACCCCTTTCATACTCTGGATGTTTAAATTGTGTTTCTTGTGTATATATCACGCCTACAGGCCCACATGTAAATGTATTTGGTAATACAATTTGGGTATCAAGAGTATTGGGGTATTAACAGGTATGTACATGTAAGACTTTTGCTGAAATACATAATTTGCTTTGTTATGTGTGTGTATACTGTGTTGTGATTGCTGTATCAGATGATCCTGGTAGGTTTTGGGTTATCAGGGTTTAACTGAGTCACCGGTCCGGTTCTATGTGAATGGGGTGTGACACCCGCTCTGATACTAATTGAAATAACCTAGAGGGGGGGTGAATAGGTTATGCTAGTGAAATTTAAAATCTTTTCGAATTCCCTGTGTGATTGTAAAAAAAAATGCGGAATAAAAACAAACAATCACACTACACCAAGATTTATAATGGTTCGACTCAACAAGTCAAGCCCACTCCCTACAAGTTCCACTTGTAAGGTATTCCACTAGCTCCCTTCCAGTATAGTAGGTAGGGAAGAAAACCTTTACAAAATCTTGTTTTGGGCAAGAGTATCCTTACAATCTCCTTCAAGGCAGAGAGGCACCTTTTACAATCCCGTTTAATGGTGGAGAGACACCTAACTCTTTTAATGATAAGAGGATCCTTAGACAATCCTAATTACAATCTAAGAAAATGTAAGAACAACAATTTAAATAAGTGGAATAGAATTGTTCGAGTTTACCTCGTGCGGTGCATGCAAAATGAATATGCAAAGTGAATGATTGAATGCACGTTTTGTAGTCTCCCTTGAGTATAGAGAGGCGAAGGAGACTTTACTACAATCTTGAGTTCTTGAAGAACGTGTTTGACTTCAGTCTGTGAACTCAATAAAATAATGGGTGATCCTCACAAATGACTTTGATATGATTGCTAAGAGCTTAATTATTAAAGTCATCAGTGGGGTATTTATATAGGCAGAGACTAGGCTTAATTAGGGTAACAAAATCACCCAAATTGGAAAGATAATAATCTCTAACGGATAGAAATTTTCTCAACCGGCAGTTGCCGCTTCCAACCGGCAATTGCCACTTCCAAGTCCAGTTGTACAAAAGTAGCCGTTAGACTCAAAATATAGCCGTTATATAGCCGTTGGGGGTGTTTAGAGGTGAACCGGCAGTTGCCGTTCCCATCCGCCTTTGTAGGCTAAATCAGAGAGGACCATTTGATTCGGAATTGATCCGGCAAACCGGTTCAATTTCCAGTTAAATCTGATAGTTATCGATTCTATCCGGTAATTGCCGGATGGTCTCTGTTACCATTCTCTGATTAAAAAAACTGATCACAGAGACCAAGCGGTAGTTGCCACTTCGATCCTACCGTTGCTGGTTGGTCTCTGTTTTGTGTTTTGACTGCCTAGCAGTCACACAAAGAGTGTCCAATGCCTTAGGTTGTTTCTTATGTCTTTTCTAACACTAAAATGCATGAGTGTAGTGCATGTTAATGTGTGTAAATTACAACCTAATCTAGAGGTCTTCAAGTCTTTAATTCTTCAAGTCTTGAACTCTTCAAGTCTTCTAATCTTCAACTGTTCAATTCTTCTAGTCATTAATTCTTCAAGTCTTCAACTTTTCAATCATGCAACTAGAGTCTTCCTTTCAATCACTTTATGCCATATCACGTCTTGAGCTTCATTGGGTGTACGCCTATATCTTGAAAAGTGTCTTGGCTGTGGTCCTTTACATGACACTAGAAAGATAGCTATTAGAGCATTACTTGTTTGTTATCATCAAAACCATTATGGAGAGGGATATTCCCAACACACAATGCATGAGGCTTCCACCACCACAGGGCTTGGGGAGGGCCATAATGTACACAGCCTTACCCCTGCTTCGCAGAGAGACTGTTTCCTGGCTCAAACCCGCAAACACTAGCTCGCAACGGAGCAACTTACTATCACGCCGAGGTCTGTCCTCTAATCTTGTGTAACTATATACGCCATAAATATTTGTTATACACTACATTTTTCATTTGTCATGTGAAAAAAAAATGCTCTTTCAGAAGTTTCTATTTTCTCAGCAAACAGGTGCTTAATACCTGTATATACCAGATGAATGATAAAACATTAAAACAAAACAAAGGAACAAGGTTCAGGTGAATGGGGTGTATAATCAAGTACTTAAATTATATGAGTACGCCAATGTGCTTTTCAGCTGTGCAATGGGTTAAATAAAAATCCACCCAGCAGCACTTTTATTCCAAGAGAGAAAAGATAAATGTATCAGATATGACATTTCTGCATTTAACTAGAATTTGCTTAGATTTTTCTGAAATTGTGCAAAGGGAAAAAGTATCCAACAGAGAAAAATATGAAACAACACATACCTAAAAAATTAATCCAAATAAAATCCACCTCAGCAAAGTCGTAAACACCAAAAAATTATCTATTTCAGATCATTAAAGTCCTTCATTCAATCAACCATAAAAAAACAAAGCCCCCTAAGAAAAAGTTGAAATCAATGTTTGAAAGTGCAGTCAGAATTACCAAAATTTTGGGAAATTTTTCCGTTTCGACATGGGTCAGAACAAAACCAGGTAAAGTACTTGGGTCCTACAAAGTTTCGGTAAAATTTCAGTGTTGGCGAAATTTCGACCATGTTTCGGGTTTTTGTATCGTTCATGGTTTAAGATCTCGGCGAATCTCGCTAATATCTCATTTTTTCAAAAAGGTGAGATGAGATGCATAGCGAGTTATAAATTCTACAAAAACTCAGCCTAGATCTTGAGATCTCGCCAAATCTCGCCTCTATCTTGCCCCTCTCTACGTTTTTGAGGAAAAAACAGTAAAGAGCAAGGATTTTGGTGTTTGCTTGAGGATCTCCATTCCTACACTCGTTGAAGCCTAAAGAGTAGATAATATTACCTTCTCATCCACATTTGGAGTTACTTTTCTTCTCAATAACCATTTTAGATTAAAAAAAAAAAACTTCTCAAACTCATTTTTCATGGAAACATCATCAATACTTGTTGCTATACATTGGTTTTTTTATGTGTGATGCATATGACATTGATATATAGATTCATGGAGGGAAATATATTTTTCTGTTTTTAAATTTTTTACATTTTACTTGTCTATTTAAGTAAATGATGCATATAACAGTGACCTTACGTTGTTATGTCGCTTATCTTATGTCATTCCAAATTTACAATGTATGTGAATATGACTCATCAGTCATCAATGTTAATTATTAAACAATTAAGTAATTATCTATGATGTGTTTTAAATTTTATGATTGTGTTGTGTCATGTGTTGATTGTGGAATAGAGCATACTAGCCTAGAGTCCGAAGAGTCGGAGACTACTTACATAGGGTACGAAGCCAAAGTACCATTTTGGGTTTGATTTTTAACAAGTTGATGTTTCCATTGTATTTAGAAGGCCTAAAATAGGGTAAATACCAAGTTTCAGGGGCTACAAAGACCATATGGCCACCGAGACCAACCGTCGAGTCAAAATACATGATCTCGGCGATATCTCGCTAGATCTCTCATTTTTGAATCAGCGAGATGGGGGGCGAGAGTGAGATCTTAAACCCTGGTATCATATCGGTAAAGTCTTGGGAGGAGACTTTAATGTTGTGCGGTTTGCTCATAGAAAACAAGGGGTGGCCTGCTAGATGAGTCCCCTATCAATGCTTTTAATTAATGCATTGAGGATATTGGTATGGATGAATGAGATGGTCTGGTCTAAAGTTCCCCTGACACAATAAGCATAGTGGTGATTCCAAAAACGCTTGCAAGCCAGACAGATTTTGGCTAACAAATTTCCCTCCTCTCATGCCTCATTTGATGTCCCTTGTATTTCAGACCATAGTCCCAGCACTGTCCTTATCAATCCTGACACATCCTTCGGCCCCAAACCGTTCAAGTTCTTCAATATATGGTCCTCCCACACCGACTTCCACTCTATATTGCTCGTGAAGTTTAGAACAAGTTGCGGTCCACACTCAATCATCCCCTCTTATTGCCTTCTTCAGAAGCTTAGGAATGTCAAATGTGCCTTTAGTTTGGAATTTTGTTAGAGTTTATGTAATAAGGGTACTTTAGGGTCAAGTATATTTTACTCTTGTCACTTATTGTACTTTCTTTTTCCCTTTTACCTCATTAGGGAGGTGTATGTAATTTCATATATCTTGTTAAGTGAAGTAATGTATATGATAGAGAATCTTTTCTCTACACACAACATTCCACCATTCTCTTCTCTCTTCTCTTCTTCCTCTTCCTCCTCTTCCTCCTCTTCAATCTCTCATTTCCTTGTTCCCTTCCATCTTTATATTCTAACTTGGTATCAAAGCGCAAGGTGTTGGTTTGAGAGTTAAGCTACAAGTTTCTTCCTTCCCTCTCTTCTCTTTGAAACCCTAGGTTACAAAGGGGCTCCAAAGAAAGGGACTTCTATGCGAAAAGATTGAAGAAGTCATGAGTTAGGCATGCAAGGAGACATAGGGACACTAAGGGAAGTTCTCTTTTTGAAGAAAGAGGCACTTGAAGGTTGCAACAAGTAAAACCAGTCCTAGGAAAGCTCACCGCCAGCCCTGGATTGTTTTTCCTCTTTCTCTCTAATCTGGTCTGCTTTGGAGCTGAAACTAGGCCAATTTGGATCGCCCTAGGGTGTATTATCAAACCCCCCTGGTCTCATTTCAAGCTTCTTCAGGTTGTGGCAGCACAACTCATTATACCTTAAAAATAGGGTTCCGCCAGCCCTGTTAGCTTTTTTGTCTCTGAAATTAAGCTTGTGATGCTTCCGATTGTTGTGTGTTTGTAAGGAATGATGATTGGGACTATTGAGCTCTTATGTTATAATTCTACACCTTGAAGAATGTGCTTGGTGTGAATTTCTTTGACTTATATGCTTAATTTGCTTGCTTGAAATTTTTTTTCTGGTTCTGAAAAGACAATATTTGGGTATTTTGTTGCCCCTTTGATTTGGATTTCCAATTGTGGTTGTTTAGGAGTATTCATACATTATGTCTGATCTCACTGAACTCTTGGAAGCTACATCGGGTGGGTCGAGTAGTACCAACCCTAGCTCGATTATCTTTGATAACCCCAACAATCAGATTTCCCATGTAAAGTTGGATAGCACCAACTATTTGGACTGGTCACAATCTGTGAAGTTATCATTGAGGTGTCGAGGGAAACTTAGGTATATCAATGGGACTATCCAGCTGTCTCTAATCCAGAATACCAAAAATGGAAAAGTGTGAATTCCACTGTTATGACTTGGTTTTCTTTTCTCCATGAAACCTGAGATTGGTAAAAGATTTATCTGAAAGGAAACTGCTAAGGATATTTGGAATAGTGTCTCTAAGACCCATGACAAGGGTGGGTGATTTTGTTAAGGTCTACCAGCTCCTTCAACAGGCTCTCTTTATGAAGCAGAGGAACAGGACTATCTCTGACTATTACAATACTATTCTGGGACTCTAGGAAGAGTATGATCATTATCGAGACCATCGATAGTCCAATCCTAAAGATGAAGCCAAGCTCTACAAATCCCTTGAAAAGGAGCGAGTTCTGATCTTACTTGGTGGGTTAAACTCGGACTATAAGCAAGTCCGAATACAGATTTTAGGTCGGCACCCCTTCTGTCCCTTGATGAGGTGTGTAACTACCTATTGAGTGAGGAGACCATAAGAGGTGCTATGGACCTTTCTCCTCCACTTGGAGCAATCTGCTCTTTCTTCCATTGCCCATAGACCCCAACAATGTGATCATTGTGGGAAACCTGGGCACACTAGAAAGAGGTGTTGGGTTCTTCATGGTCGTCCTCCTAGCATACGTGGTGGATCTACTGGCATACGTGGTGGCTGCAGAGAAGGGGTTGCAGCCCATGCTACTATGATAGAGACTAATACTAGAGGACCCTTATAGGCAGATACCAGTTTCTTCCCTAGGGATGATATTGCAGTGCTACGCCGGTTCATGTCTCAGCTTGATAGCCCATCTAACTCACAGGTTGCCTTAGATTCTGCTATGCATGTTACCACATCTGCACCCTCCACAACTCCGTCGTGGGTCATTGACTCTGGTGCCACTGACCGCATGACTGGTACATCCCATTATTATAATTCTTACTCCATTTATTCTAGTAACTATAAGGTTCGGGTGGCTGATGGCACCCTCCTCTATTTCTGGTAAAGGCAATATTCTCATTACCTCTTCTATTTCACTTAATTCAATTCTTCATGTTCCTAATCTTACCTTGAACCTTTTGTCTGTGAGCACTTTGACTAAATCCTTGAATTGTTGTACCACTTTTTTTCCTTCCCACCATCCTTTTTAGGATTTGGTGACAAAAAGGATTATTGGCAATGGACGTGAGGAGAGTGGACTCTACCACCTTAAGCCGCAACTATCTTTTTTTTACTACACCATAGTCTTGTGCATGTGGTTGTAGTGATAGTAGTTCCATGGATTGTGTGATGCTTTGGCATCAACGTTTGGGACATCACTCTTTTGTTGTTATGAGGAAACAATTACCTCACTTATTTATATCTTTTTCTTCTTCTCATGTATTTCATTGTGACCCATGTACTGTTGTTAAACATTGTCGTTCATCTTATCCCTATCATGGTAATAGATCTATTGTTCCCTTTCACATTGTGCATATTGATGTCTGGGACCTTGTCCTACTACCTCCTTATTTGGTCATGTTACTTTGTTTCATTTGTTGATGATTTCTCTCGTTGCACTTTGACCATTTTTATGAAATAGAAGAGTGATGTTTATGATTCAAAAAAAAATTATAAAATGGTCACACCCAGTTTGAAACCAAGATCAAAATTTGTCCGGTCTGATAAAAGGGGGAGTACATGTATGTGGTCTACAAGATTTTTTCACTGATAATGGTATTATCTATCAGCTCGTGTGTGTTGAGAAACCCCAACAAAATGGGGTAGCTGAGAGGGAAAACCGTCATTTGTTAGAAGTTGGTACAAGCTTTCTATTTGGTATACATGTTCCTAAAACCTTTTGGTCTAAAACTGTCCTTATTGCTGTTTTTCTCATCAATCGTCTGCCTACCAAAATACTTGAATCTCAAAACCCCGTTGCACTCTTGTCTCCTCAATCTTCTACTTTTTCTCTTCCTCCCCGGGTGTTTGGTTGTATCTGTTATGTGAATGATAACAAATCTTCCCGCACTAAACTTAATCCCAAGGCTCTTAAATGCCTTTTCCTTGGGTATCCTTCTACTACCAAAGGCTACAAGTGTTATTACCCTTCATCTCATAGACGATATCTTTCCAAAAATGTCACCTTCCTTGAATCCGTGTCTTCTTTTGATTCTCATCAGCATCCTCTTCAGGGGAGAATGGGAGTGAAAGTGAAAAGGCTACTGATACTTATTCCATTTCTTACTACCTTGCCTCTTGCTCCTTTTTCTTTTGATATTGGGAAACATAAAGAGGTGGATGATGTTGACACTGTGGGTATTGTTGATACTGGTGGACCGTGTACAGAGAAGGCACCTAATATTGAGTACACAAGAAGGGCAAAGAAGAGTTGCCAAGAGTCCTCTTTGGATCCACATCATGAATTTCATCTTCCTCAGTCAGGTACATTTCTTTTCCTTCTGAGTTAGACCTCCCTATTGTTGTTCAAAAGGGTAAGAGAGCTTGTACTAATCTCATAGCCCAGTTTGTTTCCTACGATGCTTTCTCTCATATAGGTGTTGCTTTTACTATTGTTCTTTCTTCTGCTTCCATCCCTAAAACTGTCATTGAGAATATGACAAACCCCAAGTAGAAGCAAGCCATATTTGAGGAAATGATGGCACTTGAGAAGAATTGCACTTGGAAAATGGTTGATCTTCCCAAGGGGAGAATTCCAGTTAGATATAGGTGGGTTTATACAATCAAGTACCAATAAGATGGTACTATTGAGAGGTACAAAGCAAGATTGGTTAGCCAAAGGGTACAATTAGGTGTACGGAATTGATTGTCAAGAGACCTTTGATCCTTTGGCCAAACATTACTCTATAAAAGCCCTTTTATCTGTGGCAGCGAAGAGATGGACACTTATATCAGTTGGATGTGAAGAATGCCTTCCTCCATGGTGACTTAGAGGAAGTGTAAATGCCTTCCTCCATGGTGACTTAGAGGAAGTGTATATGCAGCCCCCTCCTAGATTCAAGTGTCCAGCAATTGATGGTAACAATGTCTCCTAAAGAAGGCTCTATATGGTCTCAAGCAATCTATAAAGGCTTGGTTTGAGAGGTTCAGGCAGGCCATTCTGAAGAATGGGTATTCCCTCAGTCAAGCAAATTACATATTATTTACCCGGAGAGGTAATGTACCATCACAGCGTTGATTGTTTATGTTGATGATATCGTGGTGACTGGAGACGACAATGATGAGATAGCTAGGATGAAGCCTACTTGGCCAAACAATTTGAGATCAAAGACCTAGGACACTCGAAGTATTTCTTGGGAATTAAAGCGTCAAGGCCTAAGATGGGAATCAATATTTGCCAAAGAAAATTCGTTAGACCTGTTGAAAGAAACAGGGATGTTGGGGTGTAAACTGACAAGTTCTCCTATTGAGATAATCACAAGTTCAGAGAAGACCGTGGTTCCTCTCTTGTTGATGCAGGAAAATACCAAAGGCTATTGGGGAAGCTGATCTATCTATCTTTGACACACCTAGACATTTCTTATGCAGTAGGAGTAGTGAGCCAGTTTATGCATGCTCCCAAGAGCGGCCAGTTTTTGTCTTCCAGTGGTTTTCTCAACTCCTACCTGAAATCGATAGGACTGCTTTGGTCTATTCTGATTTCTATGATCTGCTATGGTATTGTTTATGTCGGTTACGCTGCTTGAGGCTTGTTTCACCCCTGTTAAGTTTTAATCATCAGATTACTGATCTTATCAGAGAAGACATAACCACAGAGGTTGATAGTTGTGCTGGCTTATTCTACTTGGATATTTTCTTAGCCTAGTTTTATACTACTGCTGGTTGGACTGTGAGTGTTCTCTGAACATGGCTTGAACCGAGATCTCGCTAATATCTCGTTTTTTCAAAAAGGCGAGACAAGGAGCATGGCAAGATTCAAAGTGTACAAAACTCGACCCAGATCGCGAGATCTCGCTGCCAAATCTCGCCGCTTTTGCTACTTTTTTTTAAGAAAAAAGACTAAGGAGCAATGATTTTGGTGCTTTTGCTTGAGGATCTCCATTCCTACACTCATTAAAGCTTAAAGGATAGAGAATATTACCTCCTCATCCACATTTGGAGTCACTTTTCTTAAATATGAAGTCTTTTAAATTCTTATGATTATGTTGAGTCATGTGTTGATTGTGGAATATGGATTGTGGAATAAAGCATACTAGCCTAAGGTCCAAAGAGTCAGAGACTACTTACATAGGGTACAAAGTCAAAGTACAATTTAAGGTTTGATTTTTAAAAAACTGATGTTTCCATTGTGTTTAGAAGACCTAAAATAGGGTAATTACCAACTTTCAAGTGTTATAAAGACCATACAGCCACCGAGACCAACCACCGAGTCGACCGGGAAAAAATACATGATCTCGGCGAGATCTCGACAAGATCTGACGAGATCTCTCTTTTTTGGATTAGCGAGATGGGAGGCAAGAGCGAGATCTTAAACCTTGTCTCTGAATAAAGTATCCTGCAGATTGTGAGCTTGGTTTGACTTGTCAACTTAGTTCTACATTACTTTGGGTATCCATCCCAACCATGTGTGCTACCTCCACATCCTATTAGTTTGAGTGAGCCATTCCTAGGCTAGGATACCTAAGAGATGATGATGTATCTTATAGATGGGCAGTGAAGGACTACCAAAACATGTCATGGGACTCATATGTGGAGCATTAAGAGAAGCAATATCTGCAGTGGTACGCAGCTCGTGGACTGGAACCGCCAAGACACTCTATTTGGAATTAACTATAGAGTGTTGAGTGTTGAGTGTTGAGTGTTGAGTGTTGAGTGTTGAGTGTTGGGTCTTGAGAGATAACTCACAATTATGTAATATTATTATTTGTTTTGGATCCTTTACATTATGTTTTATTTGTCCCAAACTTTTAATCATGTATTTCCCATTTTTAGTTAGTAGTTTATACATGCAGTAAATTTCAGTCAACGTACACAGCAGACTTGAGTCAACACCACAAGTATGACTTCTAGTGTTTTTTTCATTAAACTAAGTATTTGAATGGGTTAGAAATGTCAAAAATAAAATGTACACAAAAAATCAGACAAAAAAAACACATTTTGGGGTAAAAACCAAGGTTTCCACCATTGCTGGGAAATTTCCCTTGTTCCTCGAAATTTTGGTCTCGACCAAGGTCGAAATCCGATATGTTGAACCTTGGATACTATAATATTAATATTTATAACACTAATATATCATAGGAACCGAATTTCCCTCTCCAGCTTTGTTGCCTCCATGCCCTGCCTCTCTCTTGAGCAATCACCTCAACCTTTGTTCTCCATTCTCCATACAACCGCCACTACCTTAGCCCCCTCAGATATATCCATACCTTCTCTCCATTACACCACTTCCCCCCTCTCCTTCACCCCCTTTACTCCCCCTTCCATCTCTTGATCTCCGACCCCTCTAAATCCAATCTTTGCTTCTTTTCTACCATTTATGCCTTAAATCGAGCTCACAATAGGCTCTCTCTGGTTCGATCTCCACTCCTTTGCCCCCATTGTTGATTCTCTCCCTTGGGGGCTTGCTGGAGACTTTAATGTTGTTAGATCCAGTTATGAAAAATAGGGTGGTGAGCCCATTAACCTTTCTTCTATTGAGTCATTCAATGACTACATCGAAGATATTAGCATGAATAAACTTAGGAGGATCAAGCGCCAATCTTACCTAGTACAACTATCGATGTGCTTCTAATCGTGTTACTTGCAAGCTTGACAGAGCCCTTGTCAATGAAGCTTGGTTGGCTTTGTTCCCTTCCTCTCACGCCACATTTGACATCCCTGGCATCTATGATCACACCCTATCTCCCTCATCTCCTTCGGGCCTAAGCCCATCAAATTCTTCAACATGAGAACCCTCCATTAAGATTTTTCCGCTATTGTCAGAGAAGCCTATAACATCCCAGTCTAAGCTTTCTCCTCCCCTCTCATTGCTTTTGCCAGGAAACTCAGGAATGTCAAAGCTGCTATCGAAAGCTAGAATTCCTCTTCCTTTGTTCTTTGGGGTTTTATTGCTGGTCTTTGTTCTTTGCCCTCTCCCTAGAAATTCTCTATAGATCCAGCCAATCTTCCACTAATCAGCAGCTCATCTCTCCCATTCACAGATGCAAATCTGTCCAACTCACTAATGTAGAAGTAGGTTACAAAGTAACTACCCCCAGTATATTACAACTCCAAACCCAAGTCAAATAGGACTCGAGAATTAGCTTGATAAAAATCAGAGATAACAATAGGGAAACAAGGGAACTAAGACCAGCAATAAACGCCCAAAGAACAAAGGGCAATGCAGCAGCAAAACCCAACCAAAAACCCAAACCGATAGAAGAGAGAAAAACCCTACGACTAGGAGAGAGAAGGATACCTGCAGCTGGTTCTATAGAGCTCTAATGGAGCTCCTAATGGAGGGCCAGTAGAGAAAGGGAAGAAATCCCTGAGCGAACTCAGAGTTGCAGGGGAGAAGAGAAGAATCCCACAAAGCGGGGGAGGAGGTCACACGTCTTGCACCAAAACATTCAATTCAATTCGTTCTCAAAATCTGCCTAATAACTTGGATTACATGTCTTTATATAATAACTAGAAATTAAAACTTGCCTAATTAAAATCTAAAACTGAAATAGCAACTACTAATTACTTCCTGAAGTCTAACTAATGAAATTAGAAACAAAATAAAACTCAAATTGGTAACTCCCTAATTGACTAACAACTATCCAAAATAAAAGATTACATATCTTCCCAAATAAAATAACTCAAAATTTCCTAAATAAAGTAAATCCTATAATATTCTATTGATCCCAAAAATCAAATCAGATCTGGTTCATCTCGGCTGAGATTGCCCGAAGGGTCAACCCGGTTCAGCCTCAATTCTACATCAGAAGCTCACGTGGATGAGGGAAAACTTGAAAACTATGTGAAAAATGACAACGAATAAGAGTATAAAGGAGGGTTAATTATGGAAAATAAAAAATTAAGACTTCAAACCACTATGTCATAAGGGAGTGGGGGTAATACGGGAAACTTAAGAGTCAGATTGTCTTTCACCAAAATGGAGTTCGACAATGATATCTTCTTCTTCTTGGTGAAGATTACAGCGGCGAAAAACCTAGGAACTGGAGTTCGACTTCGAGTGCAAACCAGTGAACCAGGTATGTAACTTTTCTTTGGTTCTTTGTTTCTCTCTCGATCTTGTCTTCTTACTTCTTTTTTCTGGTCTGTCACTCTCTTCTCTTTTCTTCTCTTCTTTTTCTTCTCCTCTAAACTTCTGCTCTCTTCCTCTCTTTTTTTCTTTTTCTTGCTGTCAGAACCCTACAGGGAAGGGGGACTGAAACAAAAAAGGGGCGGTGGGGAAAAAAAAGGTGGAGGGGTTTGTTGGTTTATAAATCGAAGGGGATTTAGGATTTCCATTGTCTCTATGCAACGAAGTTGGTTTTTTTTTTTTTTTTTTTTGGTTGATGGGATCTTGAAACGAAGGTAACAAGGGTGGGAGGTTAGGTTACTGCGGGGGTAGAAGGGATGGTTTTTTTTTCTGTTCTATGTCGCGATGAAATCAAAGAGAATGGGAAAGGAAGAAAATAGGGACGAAGAAGATTGATCCTTCGGTTCTAATACCAATTGATGGAGGGTCAGTAGAGAAAAGGAAGAAATCCCTGAGCGAACTCAGAGTTGCAGGGGAGAAGAGAAGAATCCCACAAAGGGGGGGAGGAGGTCACACGTCTTTGCACCAAACCCGGCACCAAAACATTCAATTCAATTTGGATTACATACCTTTATATAATAACTGGAAATTAAAACTTGCCTAATTAAAATCTAAAACTGAAATAGCAACTACTAATTACTTCCTCAAGTCTAACTAATGAAATTAGAAACAGAATAAAACTCAAATTGGTAACTCCCTAATTGACTAGCAACTACCCAAAATAAAAGCTTACCTATCTTCCCAAATAAAATAACTCAAAATTTCCTAAATAAAGTAAATCCTAAAATATTCTATTGATCCCAAAAATCATACCAGATCCGGTTCGTCTCAGCTGAGAATGCCAAAGGGTCAACCCGGTTCAACCTCAATTCTGTATCAGCTCCAATTCTGGACGATTGTAGGCCTTATGATGAAGGACAAAAACCTCCAAAGATGAACTGATTCTGCCGGCTGATGAGGAAGATATGAAGTTTCTTGATTTTAGACCTTGGAGAGAGAAAATAGAGAAGATTCTTCAAGAACCATTGCTGGACTGATGACTGGCCTTCAGCTGTGGATCGATTGATCCTAAGGCAGTCTAGGACACACCCTCAAAAGGGTTTACAAAACAGAGATCAGATGTGGAAGATAGAGGAGATTGACCCTTCTCCCAAAACCTTCACTGGTGCTGGTCGATCTTGACTGTAATGAACCTTACAGAATCTGAATTGTACTCCTTGAATGTCACAGCAGATAAGAACTGATAACAGAGAATTAAAGTAGAAGAAAGAAGCAGGTAACCAAGAGAATCGTGGGTGGGGTGGCTATCTGGCCCGGGCATCTCACCCACAGCTATCTCGTCTGTTTAGAAGCAGTTGACTGCAAATTTTGTTTATTCAAATCTGAAATTCTGAGTACAATAGCTCCTCTTTAAATAGAGGGCAGAAACTATGCTATTAGCAGTCACATTAGAACTAGGAGTTCTACTCCTACTAGGACTAACATTAGAAACCTAGTCAAACTTAGGAAACTAATTAGTCACTAACTACTAGCCACTAATGGGCTTCATTACAGGTAAACCGATGGCCACTAATGGGCCTTATTGACAACTTGAATCAATGGGCCCCATAGGCCTTGTTAACTAGTGAAACAAATTAACACATTAATAGCCACTTAAGTGGACTTAAGTGGAGATCGACTAGCCCTATTTGGGCTGGGCTTTCCTCCTACGATAGCTCATCCCAAAGTGGGGATCTACATCACTCACCCACCTCGCCTTTGTCGATGACCTCATGATCTTCTCCAAGGCGGACTCCCTCTCCATCTCCTCCATTATGTCCGCTCTCAGCCTTTTTGAAAACCTCTCTAACCTCCTCATCAACCTTCTCAAATCTTGCCTCTTCCTCTTAGGAGTCTCTGTAACTACCAAGGATCACCTCCTTCAACTTACAGGATTCTCCCTTGGTTCCCTCCCGGTCAAATATCATGGCTTACCCCTCATCACTGCTAGGCTCATTGCCCATCATTGCACCCCCGATGCTTGATCTCATGAGGAAAAGGCTCCAAATTTGGAAAAGCACAATCCTCTCTTATGTCGGGCATCTAGAACTCGCCAAATATGTGTTTCAATCTATATATCTCTATTGGACCGGCATTTTTGTCCTACCCAAGTCTAAAGTTGTTATATCCCTTTTATACTCCTTCATTTGGAAAGGGGTTGATTCTTCTAAGTTTCTTCATCCCATCAACTGGGCTTCAGTCTGTCTCCCCAAAACACGGAAGGAGGGCTTGGTTTAAAAAGAATCAAAGAAGTCAACTCAGTCGGCATTCTGAAACTCATCTAAAAGATTGCGTCCAAACACAATAGCATTTCTTGGGCCTACTCCTCTCCCCTCAAGAATGACACCCTTTGGACTGCCTCTCCTGCCTCTGATGCCTTTTGGGTCTTGTGCAATATCCTATCCTTCTGATCTCAGGCCCTTGGATCCATTACTACCATAATAGGTAATGGCTCCTGGACTTCTCTTTAGCTTGATCCCTGGCATCCCTCACGTGTGCTCCTCGCCGTGGTCAATCCTAGGATCATCTACTCCTTGGGCCTAAGTAGGTCTGCCATAATCTCTTCCATTATCCTTGATGACTCCTAGTCTCCTCCTCCCTCCTCCCCTCTCTTAATAGATATCTGGTCCTCCCTCCCTCCCCTTCCTCCTAGCCATCACGATAGAAATGACAAGATCACTGGCTCCCCTCTTCTTCTGGCATTTCACCTCTGCCTCTGCTTGGGTTCTGTCTGATCCTCTAGTCTCATTGTCCCTTGACACAACATCATCTGCTTCAAGGGTCACATTCCTCACCATAGTTTCACTGCTCAGCATGCCATCTCCAACTGCCTTCCCACGCAGTCCTTCCTCATCCATCTCCAATGCCACCAAAGATATCAACCACCTATTCTTTTCTTTACCCCTTCTCCACCATCATCTGGAAGAGGGTCCTTCGCGCATGCAGACTTTCTCCTAAAACCTTCCATTTCGCAAAGAATGGATTTTGATCGATTGACTTTTAGGTGTTCTACCATCTGTCACACTGCCAGGAAGCTTGTTTTTTGTGATATGATTAACCACATCTAAATGGAGCATAATCTTCGCAGATGGACGTCCAACTCTCATTGTTGTGATATGATTTGGAAAGCCATTTACTTTGATGTCAGCTCCAAGCTAGCTTGTCTCAAGCATCATTCTGTTAGAAACTCCCCAAGGAACAGGCTTATTGTTGTCTCATAGGGCTTTACCTACCCTCTATCTTACATATTGATTCCCCCTTGATGATGTAATCCCCTTTTTTTGCTAGTCACTAGTGCTTCCCCCCCTATTTGGTGTTTTCCCCCTCCTTTTGGGTTTTTCCTCTCTTTTGGGCCTGCTTCCTTTTGGTTCCCCCCTTTATCCTTCATATATTCTTCTTCTTTTGCAGTAATGAATTTTTTTTATTCATATATATATATATATATATTATAATACTAATATATTGTAATATTTATCACTAATATTAGTATAATATTATAGTATAGTATATTATACCATAATATAATAATAGAATAATTATATTATACTATAACATTATAATAGTATAATTATACTATTATAATAGGTTCAACAGAGGCTTGAGGGCGCCCCAGTAAAGAGGAGTGAGATGATTCCGATTGAAGGAGCAAAAAGAGTCAAGGGCAAGCCTAAGATGACCACAGGAAAAGAAATGAAGAATGACATATACAGTCTCGGTCTTGTTCCAAGGATGACCTAGGATAGAGCCTATTGGATGGCAATGACCCATGTAGCCGACCCTATTAAGCTGAGACTCTCCTTACTTGTTGGGCAGTGCCTCTTTCCTAATACTTTCATTTCTCATCATCATCTTTATTATTATTTTTTTTTTTATGTATGTGTGTTTGGACCTTAATTTTCCCTACTTTGTTTTGTATCGATCCATGTAGCCAACCCCATTAAGTTGTTATTATAGTATATGGACTGAGTACGGGAACACGAGACGAGACCTGGTTTGTCCGAAATTTCAGAAGTTTTGGAAAAAATACCTGGTTTCGGCCCAAATTTCTAGCAATAGCCCAGAAAAGAAGCACCTGGTTTCGGCCAGGTTTCGGCAATTTCGTCCAAAACCCAAGTTTTCGAACCTTGGGTGGGAGATACAAAGTGCCAACAAGAGATAGACAGGAAAAGCATTCGGAACCCAACATCCCCACCACATTGCAACCAAGCAACCCTAATCTTGGTATTTCCAGAAAAAAGTCTGACAACCTTTCCACCCCCTTTATTCCCACCCCACCACACCAAAACCTTTGCAAAAACAAACAGGCAGCCTTGGCGTTTAGGAAATCCGGGGTTGCATTAGATAGAGTATGTTATATCAGATGCCTTAATCTTCTATGGTTGTATGTATGATGACAAATATGGGTAAGGATTATTTAACCACATTTCTGGACACTTGCAAACGGGTTTAATACAACCCTAGGAGAGTGTAAGAACTTTATATCAAAGAAGGTAATCATCACATACAAAAAACCAGTTTAAAAGAAAAGGAGAAATAAGTATTGGGTAAAATATACTACTCAGTGCCACCAACCTCATTGGCGATTCCATACTTTGCACAATCAATGGCAAGACGAGTTGCTCGTCCAATACTTTCCTTTGTCCTTGACAATGTCTCTACCATTCCTTCAAAAGCATCTCGTGCAACAGCTGCCTCTGTACCACCACTCAGTGAACCCCCAAGTGCCCTCCGTCCTGAACTAACCCTTCCCTCTTCATGATCGTCAAATTCTACTTGTGACACAACTTGACGAGCATGAGTAGACGGCGAAGTGAGGGATGTATGAGCATAAAATCCCATTGTATCCTGCTGCATTGCATGGCTAGAGTCAGACATGAAGGGCTGTGCTGCAGAAGCAGGACTGGGGCTTCTCACCTGAACCACAGAAGCAGTGGAAATAAATGTTGCGATAGGATTATCATTAGAAAGAGATGGCACATAAGCTAGTTTTCTTTTCGCCTGTGCAGCAGCAATAAGATGTTTCATAGACAAGGCAGAATCAGCAATCTTGGAATCTATCAATGAACTAGCAGCTTTATCATCATCAGTGACATTTGATCTGAAAATAAAGAACCATACAATCAGCACAAGAAAATACAAATAAAAACATGTAGTATTATGGGTATAGCCAGTATAGATGATGCCTACCGTTCCCCAAGCTGACAATCATTCAGTGTAGAGCATTCCGGAATAGCAGAATCATTTATCTGTGAATTAGTTTTGAGATTCACCTTTGCCCTTTCTGCAGATAAGGCTGGCCTGCTTTTTTGGATTGTTCCTTGATTAGAAGAACGGCTTAAGCCATCAGAACCCATACCTAAAACTTTAGAAGACCCGACCTGAGGCTTTCTTGAAGTGGTACTGTATGCTTTAGTCTGGGGTTTGATGGATTTATGCTCCACTAGCTTTGCAGCAGTAACCAACCCAAGGGGATCCTTAGGCGAGGTCAAGGTCAGCTTACCCTCCTTGGCAGATGATTTCTGTGATTCCAATTTACCAGGGCTATGAGAAACATGTGCTGTCATTGGCTTTCTCGGCCTCTTCTCTTCATTTTGCTTTGACTTGGGTGATAGAGACTTGTCAAGAAGTTTCACAGAGGATGTTCCATCCTTTGAAGGACTATCCTCCGGTACAGTAGAATCAAAATTTTTATTCATACCGTCTCCAACACTCGGTTGAGCATTATTGAGACTTTCATGATGTGTATCAGTGTTCTGAACAGAACCTGACAATTGTGAAGGCACATCCTTCGACAATATGGTTGGTTCACCATGAACAGGAGTTTTGAGCTCTTCTTGGACATTATCATCATCAAATCGATGAACTGCCCTCTGTTTTGAGTTGGCTTGGATAGGAGAGCCATCACAATCTGAGCTGGAAACATCATTCTTATGGATGTCAAATCTCTTCTCTAATTTATCCCCAGCAGCCACTGTAGCACAATCAGACATTGCCTCCATTGCCCGACACCGGCGTTTTGTTAGGGGCAGAACAGCTTCATCACTTGGCAAGTTAGTTACAACACTAATTGTTTCAGTTCTAGATGCCAGACGGCTTTCAGCCTTAATACATGAAGATAATTTTTTACTCTCCGTAGATTTATTACTTTTTCTGTCTAGAACAGCCAGACTTGGAGAATCACTAGTGCTTTTAGCGACTGATTTCTTGGTGGTATCCTCACCAACACCTACTCGCTTTGATCTTTTGGCAGGACGTGAATCTTCATTTGTCATCACCTTAAGCGTTTTATGTCCAAGTTGGGTCCTCTTCTTTCTATGGTCTCCAGAAAATAATTGCACATCCATGCCCTGCTCCTTGGTATTGTCTAAAGCATCATTTCCAACATCAAATGGTTCAACAGAATTTTCTCCTACATGCTTTTTAGCTTTTCCCATGCTTTTAACTTTCTTTCCATAGTTGACACCTAAATCTGATCTCAAATCATCACTGTGTGAAGTCTTTATGTTGCTACATGGAGCAATTTCATCTTGTACTCCATCTTGAAAATGTGATCCAGAGTCCTGAAGACCAACATTGCCTTCTGAATCAGAGTCATCATGCTTCGGTTGCCTTGAAAGTGTCATTTTATCTCCTTCTGCTGGACACTCCATCTTCCTCTTTGATACTGTAACCATCTTCTTTGCCTTTTGTCCCCCACCAGAGTACTTCCCAGAAATGGACACAACTAAAGGTGGGTAACCATCATTTTCACCAACAACAGGGCCACAAGGGGAACCTCCTCCAGCATCAGGGTGAATATCCTCACCATCTCCATCCTTGTCACCAGAGATTTCTCTGAGTGGAGAAGGATCCTCCAGCTTGGATATACTTGGAACCTCTTTCTTTCGTATATGTGTGCCATTATTGGAGGTTTTAATCCTCTTCTTAACAGATACAACTGATGTCTGCTCTGTATTACAAGAAACACTAGGCTTAATATCCATTTCAACAGTCTTACCCTGTCTATTTGAACAATGCTCCAACCCATACCCTGCATCACTCAAGGCCTCATTACCTGTTCTTTCCTTCTGTTCAACTGCCTCAGTCCGACTCTGACCTTTTCCTCCAGCATCTCCTCCATCCATTGGAGATGAGGAACCAGGTACTGCCTTATCAGTATCATCTTTACAAGCACCAAAGTTCTTCTGCTGTAACTCTTCAAAAGCCTCACAGATCTCGTTCACCGCACGAGCAAAATCTTTAACAGTCTTACCTTGACACCTCGCGGATAATCTATTCTTTGCTTCACTTGTAAATACCTGAATATCAGCAGGGGCAACAAAAGCACTGCACAGAAAAAATAGAGATGCGAATTAGGAAGCCAAAAGCAGTAACAGTTCTTTCAACAAGAAAATTTTAAAAAGAAGAGGCTAACAAAATACACGACAGAAGCTATTTACTTAGGAATCTATGGTTTATCTTAGCTAACCAAGCTGTTTAATAAGACTATAGGCACAAGGAAAATACCAGATAAATGGAGGAGAAGCATTGTGGTTCCAATTTACAAAAATAAAAGGTGATATTCAGAGCTGCAATAACTAAAGAGGCATAAAACTAATAAGCCATACTATGAAATTATGGTAGAGGGTTATTGAAACCCACCTGAGAAAATAAACTATTATTACAAAGAACCAATTTGGTTTTATGCCAGGAAGATCCACGACAAAAGCTATTTACTTTCCTAGGAGACTCATGGAAAGGTTTGCAAAAAGGATCTCCATGTGGTCTTTATTAACATAGAAAAAACTTCTGACAGATTCCCTAGAGAGTTAATCTGGAAAGTATTAGAGAAGATAGGGGTTTCAAGTAAATATGTGAACATAATTAAAGATGTATGATGATGCAGTGACTACTATAAGACCTATAAGGTAGCAAATTTCCAATTACAATTGGGTTACATCAAGAATCAGCTTTAAGACCCTATTTGTTTACGCTTATCATGGATGAATTGACCAGAGACATTCAAGACGACATTTTGGGTGTTGTTGTTGCTGCTGTTGTTGTTATTCAAGATGAGGTTCCTTGGTGTATGCTTTTTGTTGATAATAATATTTTGATGAACAAGACAAAAGTAGGGATTAATGCCAAGTTGAAGTTATAGAGATCAACTGATGCAGATTCTTCACCAAACTAGGCTTGTTTTATTAGGAATAAGCTTAGGGTTGGGTTGTATACGTGTTGGGCCTTCAGTCCATGTGGTTTGGAGTATATTGGGCTACTTTTATGGGTCTAAACTAAGGGTTCTAAGGTTGCATACGGGATTCAATGATTTGTTTCCTTTTTCTTTAGTTTCCTTTTTAGATGGGGTTATTTAGTTTCTAATTTCAGTACCTAAATTAGTTTCTAATTTTCAGTCATAAATTAGTTTCT
Organism: Macadamia integrifolia; assembly: GCF_013358625.1. NCBI lineage: Eukaryota > Viridiplantae > Streptophyta > Magnoliopsida > Proteales > Proteaceae > Macadamia > Macadamia integrifolia. The sequence goes on from NC_056557.1 coordinate 31,057,865, forward strand.
ATTTCCAGATTAGCAACTAAGACTTTCTATTTTGTAAGTTTCTATTTTCAGATTTTAGTAACTAGTTGAGTTTCTAATTTTTTGTTTCCTATTTCAGTTTTTGGAAACTAAAGTTAGTTTCTATTTCATGTAACCCCTATCACTATTATAAATAAAGCTGATGGCTCTTTCAATGAGCCACGATTTTGACAAACTACATGGCTGCTGCTGCTGCTTTCTCTACAAGAGAACTTCTTTGTGTTTGATCAAGGAAGAAGGGCTTGGTGTCTGGTCCAGGTGACTCCTTGCGGCGTGAAGTCCAGGAGGGTTCTTAGTGTGTTTCCTTCTCTTCTTTACAATCTATATTCAAGCTAATATTGCTGCTACAACCAGGTATTTATTTTTAACTGCTGCCCAGAAATTCTGCAACTGGTTCCAATCGGCCTCCTCTAAAAAGGGCAGTTCCAGCCCTCGGTTTGAGCCCAGATTTTGACCGATTGTTTATCCATATACTACTAAGGATCGACCTTAGTTTGGACTGTTTCTGAGGAGCCTGTAGAGAGATATTCAAAATCTCCCTATTTTTGTCTTCTAGCTGCCTTAGCTTTTATTTTCTGGATTCGACATCTCTGCTATTATGACTGCTGATTGCTGGAATCCTGATCATATTTGAGAAGAACTTGAAGTGGTTAATACACTTAGTCAGTCCCTGGTTTAGTTCTAAGGGCTGTTGCTCTCTTTGTTTATTCTTTGTGCTAATATTCCTTAAGATCGATAGTGCTACTAGACTGTTATGTGAAGTCTGATTTCTCATATATCTGTGGAGCTGGTTTTGGTTGTTCTTTGGTCTACAAGTTCCTGTTGTTTGGGTCTAGTTTGACTTGTCAAATCTAGTCCTACATTAAGTGGTATCAGAGCATGGCTGAGAACAACACCCCCACCTTAGCTTCTATTATGGAGTTGATACAGAATATGAGAGCTGAACTAAAGGCTGAGTTGAAGGCTGAATTGGATGCCAGGTTGTTGAATGAAGAGACCCCACCCCAACAGCCTACTGGCAGTTCACGTACAACACCCGAAGTGGACACTCCAATGAATGTGGTTACTCAGTTGACTAATAGGAGAGCAAACCCTAATCTGAGAGCACCACAGAGGGTTCCGGTACTTTTGAAGAGCATGTAAGAGGATATTTTGAGACTGAGCGTCCCGTGCAACAGAGGTATTCTGGAGATTCACAGAAGGGCAAGCTCGATCTGAAGGAGTTTGATGGGAGATATGACCCCTAATTGTTCTATGATTGGGTAGTGGCACTAGACGACTATTTTGACTATTATGAGTTACGTGAGGAACGGAAGATGAAACTAGCTCGTGCTAAGCTAGTTGGGGCTGCTCATGAGTGGTGGAGGACCTATGAGCTAGAGTTGGAAGACCGTGGTAGAGAACCTACTAGTTGGGAAGAGATGAAGCTTGAATTATCAGATAAATACTTGCCACGCAACTTCAGAGCTCGCATACAAGACCAGCTGAACTCTCTTCGTCAAGGGTCTATGACTGTTGCCGAGTACATGAACAAGTTTGACGCACTTTATTCTCGTACAGGCATAAGGGAGAATGAAAGGCAATTGTTATCTCGGTTTCGACTGGGATTACGAGTTGAAATCAACAGGGGTATCGGAGTTGTTGAAGTGCACTCAGTGAGGGATTGTTTTGACAAGGCCCTACGAGCAGAGGAGCTTCTAGCACAGCCAGTTAGAAGGTTTGGTTTCCAAGCTAGGGAGGTAAAGAAGAATTTTCCAACCAATAAACCTAGTAGCTCAGCACCTCCAAAATCCACTTTTCCTCCACGAGATGATCATAAAGGAAAGGCACCCATGACAGGTAGTAATAAGGTACAGTGTTTCCACTGTCAAGAGATACGACATTTTGCTAAGTCTTGTCCACATAAGCAGAGGGTTAATGCAGTAGCTGAGGTTGAAGACTCCAATGAGGAGGATGAGTCAGCTCTTTATCCCTACCCCTTAGATGATGATGATGATGGTGGATATGACTATGATATGGAAAACACTAATGAGGATGATACCCAGGGAATAAATATTGTTACTCGCATATTGGTGGCTGAAACCAAAGGAGAGGATTGGCGACGTAACTGCATATTTTACAGCCGTATGAAGTCAGGTGAGCATACTTGTCAGATTATCATTGATAGTGGCAGTTGTGTCAACGTTGTTTCTGAAGCCTTTGTGAAGAA